>NW_026100061.1:0-284 GCF_025091365.1 Daktulosphaira vitifoliae
GCATATTTATATTTTTCATTCTTTTACGTTTCATTTAATTTATCGAAGATCTTTTAGTCGTAAGAGATCACACCGAAACATGTGGCATAAATATATTTTATAATTATTTTCGGCCAGTCCGATGCATTACGTTATGGCATATTTGAATTATTTTATTTGAAAATTATGGCTTACTTATAATGTTAATTTTAATTAACTATTTTCTTTGATACTTATGGCTTATTATTATTATTCCGTTCGACTAGATCGACATATTTTTATAATGGCATAATTTTATTCTAATT
>NW_026100061.1:934-7108 GCF_025091365.1 Daktulosphaira vitifoliae
ATGAAAAAATAATATTTGATAATTTATTATCATCAACATATATAATAATTTATTTATAACATTATATAATATAGTTTTAAAATTAAAAAAAAAAAATCAAACTTCGTGGCATAAATATGACACAACTACCAGTCTATTTGACATTCTAACAAAAAATCATTTGTATTTAATACAGGATGAACTAATGCTAAATAAATTTGATATTTGAGTAGTGTTAACGACAAATATACCTACTGTAATAGAAGATATGGGTTTATTACTTAATTAAGTATAATTAAAATATTTGTTTACAAGTAATATAACAGGTTCATTATAGATTTAATTATACGGTGAACAGATACAACAGAATTATATTTAATCTTATTGTATTTATCTTTTTCTTTATTAATTTTAATAAAGTTTTAAAAAAAAGTAAAATAATTTGTTCAAAAATACTATCCGAGACATTAATAAATTTAAAAGGATTTTTTTGTTGCATAACTTCATTTCATACAGTTGGACAAACAAAGAATGATTGGTATGGTACCGTATCATTATAATTTGTTTTTCTAAAATTCTACTGTATACTTCTTGTATTGGATATTTAATTGATTTCTTAATGTAATATAAATAATTTTCATATCTAAAACAACTAAACTTATCAAGTGAGCCACGTACAAGTACACAAGCTGCCAAATGAATTGAACTGTACACATTGTAAGTAATTAAATGGAAGCCATAAAGAGTTGAATATTTATTAACAAATTCTTTAAGTAAATTAGATGCTAGTTCATTATGAACATTACATGTTTCAACATTAATTAAAATTCTAATTACATTCACTAACAGTAAAAAATGGGAGTACGATTTTTTTTTCAAATTATTTTTTTAAACTTTTGACCTGGATACAATAAAAATATTCTAAGTTCTGATGCTTTATATTATTCTATATCATCAAGTAATCTTAAAGGTCTAAAAAACTAATCAGTTATATAAGATCAAAATATTTTTTATTTCATAATTAATTTTTTCTATTTATTCTTTTTCCAATCGCACTTCTTTGTTACCTTTTAAATATATTTTTCAGAATTATTTGTCTTTAAAAAAATAAATTAGCATTTGTTTTATTTCTAAATATTTATAAGAACCTCCAATTATATCTATAATTTCATGATTTTTTGGAGTTTTCAATAAAGTTCTTACATTTTTGAAACAACAAATCACTTTCACTTTGTAAAATTTGAAGCAATCTTTACAAAAGTTATATGAAACAAATAATGACATTAATTTATCACTTAAATTTAAAGAAAGTACTTAGTAGGGGTAAAGGTTGAGGGTTTATTACTTGCATAACATAAGTTAGAATGATTGAAATTAAGTGGTTTGTAAAAAATATTATGACCTTCAGCATGAGTTATTTCTTTAACAGAATTTTGTGTAGGTGGTGTATCATTATTAACACTACTCATTACATTCAAATTACTTAAAGATAATGTTTCAGTGGGGACACACTTTTCTTGTTCTAGTTTAATTAACTTTGTAGAAATATCGGATACTTTTTTGTACTAAGATTCCGAAAAATAAAACAAAATAGTTATGTTTTATTTAATGTAAAAACCAAGTTTTTTGATAAGATCAATTTCGTAACAAATTATATTTTTACATTCATAATTTATAGCTATCTGGTCAAAATAAAATTTTATATAATATAAATTTTTTAATTTTTATATTATAAAATATACCAATGGTACATATAGCTGTAGATTATAATCATTCAGAGGTGAAAAATGCTATTTACAACATTTAATGAAATATTAATATACTTATACTAAAAAATTGTTATATGCACAATTTATAAACAATCTTTCTAATATTATTATGCCATACGTAGGAACCAAATTATTTAATAAGTTTGAGTTATTTTTTAAATTAAGTTAATAATTAGATAATACATTTTTTTTCATTAATAAAATAACTAAAAATATAAATTATTTCAACACTGTGTTCAAGTTTTAAAATGATGGTTCTTATTAATTATAATTTAGGGTTATTTCAATAATTTGAATTAAAATATTTCCTAATTTAAGGTAAAGTTAGGTAAATGTAAACAAATGGGGTAATTGTTAATTCATTTTTTCCCTTAGAATATTTTATTTTAAATTAAACAGTTCTGGTCCTTATATTTTTCCGTCGTATTAAATGTAAGTTTGAAATAAACAATTGAGCATTTATCTAAAAAAATTAACCCTCTTCCCCTTAAAATGTTTATTTTTAAAATATTTAATACAATAAAGAACATAAAACTAAATAATATATCATAAATCAGGAGATACCAAAAATATGAAATTCAATAAGATATATATATTACTTAAGATCTTTCATCTGTGAATGTAAGCATAGTACTAGGTTAGCATGGTTTTCCATAACTAATGTTAGAAGAAGTACAGAAGGCTAATGTACTTGGTAAATTTATTTCGTTTTTTCTTATTTTGTGCTCTTTTGAAGCATCGCAAAAGGTGTATACGCGCATAGTTTCGCCTACGCCAAATTCGCCATCGTCGGGACGAGTTAACTTCATTTCCACGTTGTGGAACGCCTTCTGTACTAAGTCTCCTGTAATTCGCAATCCAGCCGCAAACCATGTCACTGCCATCTGTGGATGTACAGGTCGCCTTTATTGTATTATTTTACATTACTATTAAATAATCTATTAATGTACCTATTATATATTGTATATATTTCTAGTATAGTTAAGTTTTACTAACATTAATTTTAGTGATATGTTATGTTTGTATAATATTCTTATATAGAAATATCAATATATGAATACTCTCAACATCTTTTAATAATCTTCCATATTCTGTTGTCTATTTATGACACTTGTAGTGCCATCCTTTTAAATTTTAGTTAAAGGAACACTCAAACATTTTGGTCCTTTATACCGCCATATTGATCCTAGTAATTTTATTTTGTCGTTCTATTTAAATTATTTTTATGATTAGCGTTCAGTAATTTCCTTAATGCACATATAATTAACTTATTAATGTTTTCTTCTATTCTATTATCATACTGGTGGGGTGTACTGTTTATCAACAATTAAAAACACCGCATACTACCAACGTTCAAAGGTTAGAAGTTCTTAATTCCTGATCATAAAATTTTCAACATTATGGGAAAAAATCAAGCTCGTTTATCGGTGTGATCGGGAAAATACTTTGTTGTGCATAGTTATATATGTTAACCGGTATATAATTGATTGTGCCGTTATCGGATTTTAATAGTGTGTAGATTATTATCGTTAGTTATTTCATTTTTATCGCTCATAAGTATAATCTATACATAGTTAATAATCAATAATAATGATTTAGGTAAACAATTACTACCGGGCTATTAGTGTGATTACTACTGTTTATCTTCATCAATTATTTTTATCGATCGTNTCATCAATTATTTTTATCGTTCGTTTAGCTTCTGAAAATCTATGTACCTTTAGCTTGGTTGGCAGTTACTATTTATTTTGATATTTTATTGGTTCAGTAGTGTTACGTCGCTATTTAGGGGTTGAGCCTAAATGCCCGTCGACAGTATTCTAAGGGACCAACGGGGGATAGCTGACTAGGCTATATCTACCTTAGGTATTGAAGTTTCCTATTTAATTTATATTCCCTTAGAGGAACTACCAAGGGTCGTACTACAATATATATATATATATAACACTTTAGGTTAACAACGATATAAATAAATGTTTATTAAGCAATTTAAATATTAAATAGATAATACAACCTGCTGGACACCTAGAGATGTTATAATCCAACAGGGAGCTGACGGCGACACACACACACACTATAATATACGGGGTAGCGAAGTTAAGTTAATTATCAGGCAAAAGTAGTGATCGCGAAGATGGTAAAATGTCAACTGTCGATAGGGATATCTTATTATGGCACATTGTCCGTGAATTGCAAAAAGTGTTTATGTGTGCAGTCCGCCCTCCTGTTAGTATTGTTGTATGTCACTGTGTTAATTATATATATATATGTCTATTAAACGGTACAACGATGTTATGGGAGACAGAGATACGGGCACATGCAAATTTGATCGTATCAGCTGCTCCCCCTACACTTAAGGTCTGACCCCAGGCCTTAATACAAAACAAAAGAACTTTGGCAAAATAATTCTACGTAGGAAAAGAAAAAATATTTAAAATAAAAAAATTTGGAGGGACATTAGTGTCGTAGTAAGAACCTCTGGGTCTTCGATGTCCACACTCCTTAATTCACAAGCTTTTGAGCGTTAGAGGAGCTTCCTTCGTGTGGGCTCTCAATAGTCGGCTACCAAGCGGTTCCTATGAAAAGCCCGGCCCTGTCGTCGACTTCTTGAATAGTCTCGGGGCCCCAAAGAGTATTCTCCGTGTTCTCGAGGTCTGTTCAGAACACTAACGCTTATTATTAAAAAAAAAATTTAATAATTAAAAGGGGATGTTGGGGTACCGAATACAATTATAAGCAATGCATACACAATAAATGATAAATGTTCATGAATTAAAAAATGATAATAATTTATGTTATTTATGACAATAAAAAAAAAAATAAGCTAAGTTAACCTAATGTATGTAGCCAAAACGTTGTCAAAAACTTGCATACATTTACAATAGGTGTCTTAAATTAAGTTAAGCATGCTCGATAATAGTACTAATGTATACAGTAAAATATATGTGAAACATACACAGTGACCATCTCATAAAATTCAGTGTCCATTAATTATATATAAAAAAAAAGAAGAAATACACACAATAGGGTATTTTGATTTAGGCTGACTTGCGCCTTAGTTGCGGGACGATTATATTATATAAATTATCCTATAATAAGGGTAGCCGTAATAACGGCTGTTTAAAAGACAACGATTTTTGCTGCTGTAACAACTTAGTTAACTTGTATATATTAAACGTGCATGTCGAATTGATTTTATAAAGAAATAATTTATTTAAAATATTAACTGGCTCGCTCTATTAGTATCAATTGTAATTATAAGTAATGGCTATTCAATAAGGTCATAATATGTTAACAAAAGGATTTATTGTTGTAAACATATGAATAGAGTCCGTTATTCAAATTTGTCACGTAAGATTATAGCTAAGATTATAGGGGATTATGTGGGGATGTGGCGACCGTTGACTGTATAGTGTTGTTCATTGTATGTTTGACCTATTTGGACTGAAGATGCCTGGAATGTTATATTGGAAATCATGTTTGGTAAGTACCACAATAAAATAATTTTTTAAATTTAATAATAATAACCAAGGGTTTTATTTGCCACAAATATTCTTTCAAGCCCAATTTTATAAAATTCGACACTATTTATTTTTCAAAATAGATTATTTAGAAGTAAATTTTCTTAAACCTCGTGTATCGTGCATTTTATATCACCTTATAGTATCGAATAAAAGTAATTTCATAATATATAATAAATAAAGGGAAGTCGGGCTAAGCCGATCGAAATAATAAATGTTATGTTATAACATTGTTTGTTAATTAGAATAAAATTATGCCATTATAAAAATATGTCGATCTAGTCGAACGGAATAATAATAATAAGCCATAAGTATCAAAGAATCAAAGAATATAATTCTTATATTTTCGGAAAATTGTTAAATTGTAATTATATTGTCATCTCATTACTATACATATTTTACTATTTTAGAGCTAGCCCCGGGCCGAGATTTGAATGGATTTTATATTCTAGAAACGAAAGGTTTTAACTGGTCTACGTGAACAGGCGACTCGACCAGAATATTTTTTTTTGGCAGATTTATTAAATAACTATATGGACCTATTTTCTTTAAAATAACATAAGGGCCTTCATACCTATCTGAAAATTTATTACCCTTTACCGGGACTTTAACTAAAACTTTGTCTCCCGCTTTAAAAGATTAAAAATTATTCGATGATAATAGTTTTTGTTTAGTCTGTTCGGATTGTTTCTCTAATAATTGGGGTAATGATTTTCTAATATGTTTGATTTTATTAATTTCATCGATAACGTTCCCATCGGAAGGGGGAATTAGTGCAATATCAAACATGCTTTTAGGATTATAGCCGTGAACTAAATAAAATGGCGTATAATTTGTAACCGAATGTATTGAAGTATTATAGGCGTATACAACGTATGGTAAATAATCTACCCACTTATTGTTAT
>NW_026100061.1:7722-8847 GCF_025091365.1 Daktulosphaira vitifoliae
TACGGAATAATAATTTTGTGTAAAGACAGTTATCCGGCAATACAATTTGATGTCTCTGATTGTCATTTAACGCCATAGCGTATTTTAAACGACCTCCGACGCGTATAATATTATCCCCATCAATATATGGACTAAGACGCAGTAGTTTACTTTTTTTTGACACATTCGCATTTGCACTATTTAACTCTCTCAATTCTTGCCGAAAATGTGCGCGTTGAATTATTTTGACGATTTTCGTATTTGCTCTATCTAATTCGTTTACCGTTAACGGCCCATTATTTTTATCACATACTGCTCGATTCATGTTATACCGCCAGCGTAGGCAATACGCCGTCACTCTGATGATAAATAATAACGACGACCTTCTAGATAACAACGAATAACATTTATCGTACGCTACGCATGCAACAGTCGTAATTGTTGTTTCGTCCGTATTTTTGGCTTCTGGTATATTGTTTGTACTACTGTATTGTACACATGACTTCGGCCATTTCTCGTACTCCTCCTTCAACCAATGGGGACCGTTCCACCACATCGCATTAATTCGCAATTCGTTTGGAGTACAGCCACGTGATATTAAATCAGCAGGATTGTCCTCCGAGCGGACATGACGCCAATCATTTATGGACGTTTTGTCTTGTATTTCACCAACACGATGCGCCACGAACGTTTTCCATTTAGCAGATGGAGATGAAATCCAAGCTAGGGTTACGCTCGAATCGGTCCAATAAAATTGTCGCTCGAATTTGCATTTCAACTTCGGCACTATTCCGTTTACCATTCGTGCTAATAATAGGGCTGCGCACAATTCTAGTCGAGGCAGCGATATCGTTTTTATGGGCGCGACCTTGGACTTCGCTTGTAGCAAACGCACCGTGTGCTGGCCGTTTTCGTCAGTACTTCTAATGTAAACACATGCACCATACGCTCTGATAGATGAATCGGCAAAACCGTGTAACTGTAATGTAACGATTTTATTTTCACATAATATATATCTTGGAATACTGAACTTATTTAATGTTGTTAATTGGGCACTATAATTATGCCATTCTACAGCGACTTCCTCCGAAACGGGTTCGTCCCAACTGAGTTGAATGCACCACAAACGTTGCATGATAATTTTTG
>NW_026100062.1:0-8845 GCF_025091365.1 Daktulosphaira vitifoliae
AAAATATATCATACGGCACGTGTTTTATACTTGAAGTGGCACAGATAACATGACCAAATGTTATTGATTTAATTACTTTTAATTGTTCTGAAGTTTAAAAATGATTGTTGAGAAAAAAAATGAATTTTAATTGAAATGTTTTATTTACCCGACGTAAAACTGCCTGGTTGTCCTAGAACGTCGTAAAAGAAACGATCCCCGTTCTTGTAACGGTAAAAACTTTCGGCTAGTATTGATCTGGATGTAGGGCCTACTTTAGCTCCTTTAGCTGGTATTTCTAAAAGTGCACCTACTATGAAATCGATATCATTAACAGAGAAGTAAAGTTCTTTCAACTTTTGTACATCCTATAACATTTACATATTAATTATTGAGTTTATTCTATGTTTGATATCATGTTAAATTGATGTTACAATGAGTACTTTTGCAGTATAAAAATGTATTAAAGATTTAATTATATTAGTGTATGACATATAATTAGTTTACTAAACATCGTATGGTATTAAGTCAAGTAAATCATCAAACGATGAAGCTGCCGGTATTCCACAGATGGATCTCATTGTATTATACGGAGGCATACCAGTGTCCCGTTCTCTTTGAATATCTATTGCTAGAAGATCATTTCCCGAAAATTTTGGTTTAGTCTTTAGAAATAAATTGTTTGATATCTACGAAATAAAATGAAGTGTTAACTTTTAATTAAATCTTGTCTAAAAATCTTATTTACTAATGGATTGTACGATGGTTGCTCTTGGCGTGTAGAGCTTTCCATGAGACCACGTATCATATTGTCATAGTTATCGTTATAAGGCAATAAATCTGGTTTGTCCAACCATTCGGTAATTACAGCATGTTGAACATTATGCATATTTTTGCTTATTAAACTTATGTATGAAAAAAATATAAATACATGTTTTTTTTTTTTTTTTGATAACTCGTATTAACTTAGCTTATTTAAATAAAAGGTAATCTCTTCAAAAATCTCACTTGAAAAATTCAGGGATTTCTTTGTGTAAAACTCTAAAAGCGCCAGTTGAATGTTCTTGGGCTGTAGAAGGGTCAAGATTTTCATCGTATACAGCGGGCTTATTAAAACCATGTTTCGCTGTGAAATCTTTGCCTAAAAAATTCAAAGTATTAAATGTCCAATTGTAATTTTTCAATTATCACGAATAAGACATCTACCAAGAAGTATAGGCAAATAATAAGCGTAATTTATATGCTGAATAGTAGCGATGATAAATCTACGAGTTTCTTGATATAGTTTTTCATCATCCCAATGCGGATTGATTGTTTGCAAACTCTGCGCAATAACATTATGGAATTTCAAAAACATAGTTTGAAAAACTGCAATTCCCAAATTTTGGTTTATTCGGCGATCTCCTAAGGTATAGAATAGTGAAAAACGTTTTTTACAATCAGTATTCAAGCTAGAGCGGTTACAATTTTAAATAAATTACCAGCCAAAAAACAATATTGAGAATCTGATGAAGATTCACATTGCGATGATGTTCGAGAACGTTGAGGACAGAATTCTTGATGATTGTTGTTGAATTCTGATCTTAAGCGACCATCTTGAAACGTACGAAGTTCAGAGGCTAATTGTTTATTGGATCCATAAATTTGAGATCCATCCATATAATGTGTTGACATAACCGGCTGTAAATATTTAAATTAAAATAACCATCAATTAAAAGTTATTATAATTATAAAAAAACACTTTACAAATGATGCCGGAATCGATGAAGAGTTATTCATATTGGCCATTGTTATAGCGCGTACAAAGTTTATACATGTCTGACCAAATTTTGAATAAACTGGATCATTTAAAGGAACGTTTATAACATATTGACACTGAATAGGGTACTTGTTTCGTACTAAACAACAGCCACCAGTGACTGTTAAAAAATACTTGATTATGTTTACTCATCAAAGAGAAAATGTGAAAAAATTAATGAATACTTACTCGAAGGGTCTGGTGGAAGATCGGTCGTATCATGAGCCACAAACTGACCCCACTCCATAAAAAGTGTATTGTGTTCATTCCAACTAGGAAACTGTTTATTCAAAAAAAGTTTTAAATTTATAAGCCTGGCGCCAGGTAAGGGACTTCCATCAATTTGTTTTCGAAAACTATATATTCCTAAAATGTATTGTTTAAATCATAAACAAAAAGCATTTGAAAGAATTACATCTATAGAATTTGTAAAAAAAAATTATAAATTTTCTTAATACATTTAAGTATTATAGTCTTCAATATTACACTTTTATGTTAGGTACAATTTATTAAATAGGTTTTTATTTGTTTAAAAAAATAATATTAAAATAATAATAAATCATAATTTTGTCTAATTATTATAATTTTTTTTTAATAGGGGAAATATTTAGGAGATAAATTTAGATTTTTTTTAATAGAAATACCAATACATATTTAAATTTTATAACAATTTGCTACCACCTTAGATTTGATCAAATTAGATCTGGTAAGCAATAATTTTCATCATAATAGTGTTATATTTGAAATATTTTATTGTCTCACCATCGCCGTAAAAAGGGTAAACATGTCGCAAATGAGATGTATTAGCTGCACCCCACCAAGGAACGTTCAAATTGTTACACAATCCATCGATTGTTCGATACTTCGCATTGACATCACAAACGATATTTGAATTACATTGTTCACCAGCAATATGATCGCAGTTCGGTACAGAAAATCCATTTGTATTCAAGAAGAGTGATTGTGCCTATTATGTTGAGAAATGATAATAAGATTAATAATTAATCTTTTAAATAATTATTGAGTTATATCAAATTTTGATTTGAATTAAAAAAAGTTACATTACAAATAAGATAGGATAATAATTGTACTAAAAAAAACTCAAATCTACATTGAATTAATTTTTTTAATAATATAAATTCGTAAAAAAATAAATAAGCCGTATAATTTTATAAATAGTATAGAAAATGTACTATTTATGTCCCAAAATTAAACAAAGTAAAAATTAAGGCCCTACGTATAATATTTCTAAGAATTTCATAAAATATATTTTGATTTTATTAATAATAATAATATTTATTCAAATGAATAAAATGGAAAATGCCTAATTGTACAGTTTAAAACTTAAGTGATATATTACAATGATAATAAGTATTTACAATATTTAGGAATGAAGAAAAAATTCATTAATATTTAGTTACTAATAACTATATTAAATTTAATAAATGTATATTTATAATTTCAAGTAACGATAAAAAGAAATAATCAGTATGGCCAAAGTGCTGGTTATATTAGATTCTAGCTCTTGGAATAGGAGAATATTTTAAATAATTTGTGCTAAATGAAAAATAAAGAATTGAGCGATTGAAATTAAAGGAATATAGCCTAATAAATATAGAGCGTCTATAACACCAATAATGAATTTATATATATATATAAAAGTAATATCTATAATCTCTTGCCTTAATACTAATGTGGGAAAGTTAAAAATTGATCTAATCAGCGAATAACAGTAATAATTTATATCAATGTTAAGCTAATAGACTATAAATATTAAGAGCAGAATTTTTTTTCTAAAAAGGTAATTCACTAAAAACTGATGTTTTTGAATAGATACTGATTTTTTTATAATGATATAGAAAATATTAATTTAAAAGTGTACTGAATATTTAAATACATTATTCATTTCATCAATATGCTATAAAAGTAAAATACTAATTAAAAAAAAAATTCAAATGCTTCATTGATTTTTTGCAAATTATATAACCTACATAATTTAGGTCAACTCAAATTGACTCTTAATTTTATGCAAATTAATATTATAGTGTTTTGTTAGATTTGATCATTAAATTGATAGTAAATTATAAATTTAAACAAGTTATAATAATATCCTAATACAATTTTAAAAATATGCTCTTTGGTAGTGAGTCTCAACCCGAGGATATTTTTTAATTTTTCTTTTTAAATTATTAAATACATTTTAAACTATAAACAACACTTACCCTCGAAGTATTAAGGAACATCAGAATAAAAATAACAATGAGGCGTTGCATAGCCAAATTGAATGTTTTAGAGTGTACCTATTTATTTTTAGTTGATTAAATGAATAAATTTGATTAACAAAATGAATTCGTTAGATGTATATCACTCACAATAAACAAAATGTTTTGAACAGTCAAGTTCTGTTGAATTTATAGATTACACTGCTAAAATAAACCACAAAAAATGTACAAACGTGTCACAAATTATAGTAGCAAAATGATTGCCTTACATTTTTACCACAGCTAAATTCACCGACGTACGAATAGAAGCGTTATTTTATATACATATATGTATATAAAAAAATTTAAACAGCAAAGTATATTTGTTTCTATTTGTTAGTAAACAATTGATGAAAATGTTATTATTTTTTTACAAAAAACCCAAAGAAAAAAGTATGTATGTAATATTAATTTCTTACACCACATTTTATCTCTATAACAGCACTATATACAAAACGATTCAATAAGGAAAACATTCATTTTCTTGGAAACGATAGAAAAGTTTTAATTTTCGTAAAGAAAAATTGGTCGATAGCTTTCGATAATTTATTTTTAAACAAAATAATATGTTGTTTATTAATAATGTGGACTATATTTTTATTGAGATTACTTGCACATTTTACAAAAGAATAAAAACTTTAGGTGCGTTGGACTTATTATTCGACGACCGGTTTACACAACAATAAGGCCTATGCCGTAACGCCCCCCGCTTACTCCATAATAATCTAGATCTTGTTTTCCAAAAATAGAATGTAGTTAAATCATTTTTTTTTTATTTCTTCCGGTATAAAAAACCTTAATGGAGCATCTATTTTTAGTTGAATATGATAAAAACAAAATTCTAACAATTTTATTCTTATTTTTTTATCTGATCAACCGTTGCGTTTTAAAATTATTTTAAGACTTGGTTCAAAATACAAATTTATCATTAATTTGGTTTTTATAATACCGGGGACAACAATAATCTGCTTCAATGGACCATAATTTTTTTTTCACCGGTCATTCAACAATGTATGATGGTAAAATTGCGTTAAATATTAGAGTATGCGTTTATTAATAGACATGAAATATTAAAGATAATATTTCTGTACGATAGATATCATCGGGTTGTATCAGTGACAAATGATGACTAAGGCATTCTAAACAAGTATATTATCAATAGAAAATTGGTCAAAAATTATTAAACTTAATTAAACAAACAATAATAGCAAATAGTTTATAGGATAAAAAATATTATAAAAACAATATTTTTTTCAGTAGTATAATCAAATTAAAAAATTCTGGTTTCTATCAAAGAAAACTAAAGTTTAGCTATTTTGTCATTGAAGAGATAAAAAATATTATTTAACTATATATTACTGCTGAAATTTTTGGATCGAAAAATATTTTCTTTTGCAAAAATTAAATATTTTTAATAGTTTCCGAAAAAAATGTTTGTCTTAAAAAAAGACTGGATAATCAATATTTAGTTTGGTTATTATATAGACTGGTTTTTCACGATATTATATCTAATTTTAAAGTTTTAAATAAAAAAATAAATATTAAAATTATGATGAAATTTATTTTACGAGTTTAGTTAAGTATTTTGTATTGTCATAGATACGTATTAAAAATAACAAACTACAATATTTTTATTTTTACAAAAATTTGTCAGTTTCATTTTGAAAGCCACTTTGTTAGTGTTTAAATTATTTGTAAAAATCTTTATAGATAATTGAAAACTTAAAATTCATATTTTTGTATAAAACGTGTAGTAATGGATATCTCCATAAATAACGAAAGACATTTTCAGTCATTAAATCGAGAGAATGATATTTCTTTGATTCGAAACTTAACATTCCAATCAATCAATCAGATCTCATCACTCTGGAAATTGTGTGGACCTTCACGTAATTTGAACGAAAAATTGCCGATTATGCCAGACTCTAAATCAAATATATCACCTACATTTGAACTATTTGAAAAAATTGGTAAGAAAGCATACATCATATAGACTAAGATTATTTTTTATTTAGTAAACAGTTTAAGTGAGCATTACTAGTAATACATAAATTTGATTATTCTTTTTAATATTAACAATTACATATATAGTTATATATTAAATTGTATTATTACACACCATTTTATTTAAAAAAAAGTATACTTAGACGTATCTAGAACAGTTTACAATAAGTAAATTAATGTTTCTCCGCCTTAAAAATTTTTATATAGCATAGCATAATTTTATACTTGTTAAAGGAGTTAATTTATCGTATGGGAAGGATGAAAACCCCTATTTGCGATTTAACACGTATAATAAATTTATAACAATTTTAAGTATATAGAAATTAAAGTCATAAAATTTTTCAAAAATGAGCTCGCAGATATATTTTTACTGTAGATAGATATCTAACAGCAAGGTGAAACTGTGAACTTAATGAGAAAATCGAACTCCGCACAAATTTAAAATGAAATAATTCATAACTAGAGTTCGATACTTTATACATTTAGGAAGTTGCTTTTAGTTATACCGAATGAATCAACGATACATAAATATTCGTTTTTGTTTTTCATAATCCTAATAAATGAATGATAAATATGAACAATAATTCTTGTCATATTGTATATCTATAATAAATTTTCATAGAATTGGGTGTCTCAAAAGTGGTTCAGACAAATAATATATATGATTAAATATCGGAACCCTAAATGTTAAATTATTTTTCAAAGGTAATATGAAAAATTTAACAATCTAAATTTTTATCTGTTATTTTTTATTAATAGATTAAGAATATAAGTATAAATAAAGTTGTTTTTTTTTCTAAAAAACTAATTTTTATATAAAAATGTATAGTAACTAAATTGTTAACAAAAAACACACATTTCTATGGGTAATAAGTAAATAAAAGTATATATATGTGATTAAATCATTTCATTAGAATAACAATCTTTAGATAATGAATTGTAAAATAAATAAATTATGTGTAAAATAATAAAATTATATATTTAAAATAAAATAAAATTTCAATTGCACTTAAATTAGAGATTTTTTTTAAGTCCAATAAAATCTAACAAATCTTAAACATTTAATCTATACCAGCTATTTTTAAAACTTATAAAATGCATATGTGTCCGCAGAGAATGAGTTATCATAGGCTTGATTTTTTACATAATCAATTTTTATAATCACTGTATATTATAAAATTTTATAATATAATAAGAAAAAAATTAATAGTGACACTCAATTTTATAAATAATACTATCAAAATATCTTTTATTTATAACATTATTTCTGCGAGGCTCCCATTAAAATAATATTTATATTTTTCCTAAAATCAAACAAACTAATTGTATATAAACATATATAATTTTTTTATTTATTCGAAAGTTAATTTATTAACTAGAGCACAGTTTATTGCGCAATGATCACTATAACCCTCCCCCTAGACTGCACTATGACTGCACATTAACTATATTCAGCGGACAGTAAACTAAATATTTAAAAAAATGTAAAAGTCCTAGCATCCTAACGCAACAAATAACAATTATATCTGTTTCAATATAGATCAAAACTCAACAATGTTTGCCGATCATATAGTAAAAAGTAAGGTATTCATTTGGGAAAGCAACATAATATGTTCGACAAAAGACTTGATGCTAAACCTCAAAACAAAAGAAAATAAAAGCATATCATTAAACAATTTGGAGCCAGAAGCGCCAACTAAAGAGAATGCTGATAAAGATGACCTAGTGTCTGATACTCCCATTAACAAGAATGTAAATATCTTTATAGATCCCAACTCTTACTCCGATTCTAAGCAAATGCAAGATGAAGGTTACTCATTTTTTTGGGATGAATCATTACATGTTCCCAAAGATGTAAAAGTGTCTGATGCTCCTACTAAGAAGAATGTAAATATCTTTATAGATCCCAACTCTTACCCCGATTCTAAGCAAATGCAAGATGAAGGTTACTCATTTTTTTGGGATGAATCATTACATGTTCCCAAAAATGACCAAGTGTCTGATGCTTCTACTAAGAAGAATGTAAATATCTTTATAGATCCCAACTCTTACCCCGATTCTAAGCAAATGCAAGATGAAGGTTACTCATTTTTTTGGGATGAATCATTACATGTTCCCAAAAATGACCAAGTGTCTGATGCTTCTACTAAGAAGAATGTAAATATCTTTATAGATCCCAACTCTTACCCCGATTCTAAGCAAATGCAAGATGAAGGTTACTCATTTTTTTGGGATGAATCATTACATGTTCCCAAAAATGACCAAGTGTCTGATGCTTCTACTAAGAAGAATGTAAATATCTTTATAGATCCCAACTCTTACTCCGATTCTAAGCAAATGCAAGATGAAGGTTACTCATTTTTTTGGGATGAATCATTACATGTTCCCAAAGATGTAAAAGTGTCTGATGCTCCTACTAAGAAGAATGTAAATATCTTTATAGATCCCAACTCTTACCCCGATTCTAAGCAAATGCAAGATGAAGGTTACTCATTTTTTTGGGATGAATCATTACATGTTCCCAAAAATGACCAAGTGTCTGATNATTAAATTAGATCCCAACTCTTACTCCGATTCTAAGCAAATGCAAGATGAAGGTTACTCATTTTTTTGGGATGAATCATTACATGTTCCCAAAAATGACCAAGTGTCTGATGCTTCTACTAAGAAGAATGTAAATATTAAATTAGATCCCAACTCTTACTCCGATTCTAAGCAAATTCAAGATGAAGGTTACTCATTTTTTTGGGATGAATCATTACATGTTCCCAAAAATGACCAAGTGTCTGATACTCTCATTAAG
>NW_026100063.1:0-2614 GCF_025091365.1 Daktulosphaira vitifoliae
GGCCATTATAGACATAGATTTCAATACTATTACTTATGTCTTATTTATATTATTTATAACTTAACTTGTTTTATTCAACGACCCGTCTATCGCCAATAGTCATCATAGCCAACCAACTCAATCTCACTTGGATATACCTACTAACCAACTGTACTAAGATTCAGGTCAGACGTATTGTACATTACACATAACTTATATTTACTGAACATCTAAAATATAACTTTACTTTATCGTTGACATAAAACAATAGTCTAATTTTATTCAATAATCTATCCCCATTAACTAAAATACACGATTGCCTGGGTCTCCTTCAGGTAATTAAAACTCATTTAAGGAGATAGGGATGATATTTGGTCAGACGTCGGGTAGCTTCCTCTTTTTGGTTTTGTCCAAGATCCTCAAGTATTAAACAAGCCCCTAACATATAGTGGAGGCGCCGGTCTTTGTATTTTAATCGATTTATACTTTCTATTTTTTTTAAGGCACTCATATACGAAGTCGATTCCTCTAAAGTGTACTCGAGTTACAGTTAGATTATTTAAGTAATATTTGTTATTATTAATATTATAATTTTTTCTGAAGTGTCAAATGCTGTTTGGGCGTAATAATAAATTCTATTATTTTGGTTTTGTTAATAAGTATATAATTTATAAAAATATGCAAATTTTTATCGAACTGTTATCATATTCGGGAGATGTGGAAATAGATATAGATAAATATCTTAAGTATTTCGATCGCGTAGTAAAAGCGAAACAATGGGATGATAATAAAAAACTTTCTATGTTACCCTTATATTTACAGGATCATGCACTTAAAATATTTGAATTTATAGAATATTGATCGACAAATTTAACTTGGAAAAATGTTAAACTGTCATAAATTAATTTTAACTCTTACAATAATCTAAATTTAATAAGAAAAAATTTAATTGTGATGAAAATGACGGATAGTGAATTGGTTTAAAAATGTTTAGTAAGAGTAGTAGCAGAATGTCGTAGGTTTAAAGGTATCATGTCGGAAAAACATATCATACAGTATTTTTTTAAGATACTACCAGTTAAAATAATTGATACATTTAGGTCATTAGATAATAGTACAGTAGATAAATTAATAGAAAATATTTTAAGAATTGAAAGAAATACAAATTTGATAAATGACGACAACAATGCTGGCATTTTGAAAACGGAATTAGATTCTCTTTAAAAAAAGCATAATGCTAAATTTAATGATTATGGAATCATAAGTTATGTAGGTAACCAAAGTTGAATGGCATATCCAAACCATAATTAGCGTAGAGTAATAAATTATAGAATTAATAAATATAGAAAAAGCAAATTAAATAGCAATTTTAGAAATAATGTAAATAAGTACTATAACAAAAGTTATAGAGGAAATTTTGCGCGTTAATTACAGTTTTATACGGAAATCACCACATTATCTTCAAAATAATCCTAATTTAGAGAATCCACCCCATCAGTTAGCCATTCAACCTTACGTTCCACCTTCTATTTCTTACAATGTTTCTTTTCAACCACCATCAGTATGTAACAGTGCGCACAATTCTACTCAATTAAAAGTAAATAAAATTGACCCACCTTTAATTAATGAAAAAAGTCAATATTAATGATAGGATAACTAGTTATGAATTAAAAACTCCATTCTTGAATTCAATTAAAACTAACGATTCTCCACTAATAATGGGCAAGTAAATAAAAAAGATATTATTTTCGTCGTTGATACAGGAGCGAGTATAAGCATTATAAATAAGAATTGTTTACCCAGTGATCATTTCATATCATATTTATCCANTTAAATAAGAATTGTTTACCCAGTGATCATTTCATATCATATTTATCCATTTGATAATGTTACATTAACTACAGATAACAGATCACATTTGCATGTGGTAAGTAAAACTACTTTAGAGGTAAAGTTTGAAAGACATATATTTTTGATAGACTTTACCATAGTTGATAATTTATCTTTAAATAGTTCATTAGGATATGATTTTTTTTTTAAATATAGCGTTACAATCTACACTCAAGAGGCTAAAATTACTTTATTAAAAAACGATGAAAAAGTGAACATACATTTTGTTAACAATAAAAATGTCTGCACAGGCAAATCAAATATTGATCAATCAAACAAATTCGATAACTTAATTTCTATCGAACTCATGACTAATTATTCAATAAATTTAGTACAGATTAGTGTTAAGGAAATTACTGCGAAAAGCGACATTTTAACACAACTAGCACCAGACGGTTGGTGTGCAGTATCAACATTCAAAGCAGTTTTAAATAATAAAGGTATAGATATTAATGCTTGTGAATTTAAACAAATATTAGGCATTCATCTTTCTAATAAGCCAATTTATTTAGAAAGTGAAGACTTAGCAGCTGTCACAAATCATTTTGGTTTAGGCTTAATAATTATAATAGAAGACAATAATATTAATTCTGTATTACAATTTACAAACCCTAAAAAATCGTTTGTAATGGTTTTGTTTTCAAATTACCATTGGACACCCTTAGTTTTGATACGATCACATTTGCATGTGTCCATATCTCTGTCTCCCATAACATCGTTGTACCGTTTAATAGACATATATATA
>NW_026100063.1:2651-4598 GCF_025091365.1 Daktulosphaira vitifoliae
ATTAACTCTTGCATGAATGTACACTTATTATATAATACATTTGGTTGGAGTTTAAGATTATTCTGTGGAATATTTAATAATATAACTCATTATTTTATGCACAAAAATCATCAACAACATTATAACACCAATAATGTTGAGCTAAATAATATAAACACAGCAAACAATGATACAACACAAACACAATTAAAAGTTCACTCTTTCCTTTATCCAGATATAAGTCACTCCACTCTGTAAGATGTCTGATGAAATTCTTGACATTCCTGTCTATAACTCCACAATACACAAAAAAACCAATAATGATGAAATATGATAAAGACATCCAATATGACACTACTAAATTCTACGTTTGGCGTTATGGACAAACGGTCTACCTTTTTCCAAAACCAAATCCACTCATCAATCAAAACAGCAAAAATCGAAAACGCAAGTCTAGAAAACAAAAACCGTAAAAAAAAAAAAAAATTATATATAATAAAATTTTTTTTTGTCTTTATTTATATCACTTATTACAATTTGTGTATCATAAAATTATATTCACATAATTTATCATATCCTAAATATCATATTTACACTATTATACTTATATTTATCACAAACTTATTATAATATTATATTACTAATATTAATATTCAACCTATTTTTATATATACTATTCCATTATTATACATCATTTTTTTTATATAAACTATTAACCTCATATAATTTTATTCATATACTATATTATTTTATTGTTATAATAACTTATACAACTATATATCATAGCATTACTATACTATTAATTAATTATTTTTCTAATATTCAACATAATATTATTATACTCAAAAATACTTATTTAACCTTTATACTAATTATCACTTAAATAATTTTTCTTGATTATATTACACTAATTTTCTTTACAAATACTTATAGTTGTGAGGGCACAACACTTAAAAAAATTAGGGCGGATGTCGTAATATGCACAATGTTCTGCATTACGCATCTTACATTATCAATAAAAAATTACTACTCTATATTTACTACCAATTGTATACAACACAAATAATTACTTTATCTGTCATAACATATACACATTTGTACAATAGCTATTATATATGTATATACATGTTAAATTGATTATTGTATACTATGCATCTTATCTTAAAAATAATTATCATGTTATGTTCAAATTTTACACAATAAACTGAAAATCACTAAAAGCGCTGACGGCAACAACCCATGATGGGGCTAATTAAAAGTAATATAAAAAGGCGCTGATTTTCTAAGAGAGCAGAATTCTCTCTTCTTTTTGAAGATTTGAATTCAATAAAGAATTCAGGATTCTTCAATTTTGATTTATATTGAACAAACTAGCCGCGACCCCGTGTTGTCGTCGGTATATTTTATAACGATTTCAAGTACAATTATTTTTGCGTCAATACGTTATTTATTTATTAATAAGGAAAGGTATAAATCTGAACGTTAGATATATAAAAGAAGTAAGTAAATTTATATTAACCCAATTATTTAGAATTAATAATCTGAGTAAAGAATGGTAAAGCAATAGATTTTTTTAAACATCATTTAATTTAATTATTAATAACTAGTTAGTGCTTGGTCATATACTTCGACTGGGTGTCAGATAGGAGGCCAAGACCCCGGCCACTACAAGAATACCTCAGCGTTTTAATACCTCTATGAGAGGAACTTAATTTGTATCTTTTTATATCTACTTGTCTTTACTATTCTAAACCCTCGGACTCTACTACCCCGATAGAACCTCGTTGCTCCTGAATTGACCAAATCCCTAACATCCAACCTTGGTCAAATTAAATACCTCATACATTCACCGTTTTTGCTTATTTTTTTTGTATTACTACACTTTACATGTAAATATATATTCTAATTACTATTAAAAATATATATTAACACGCTTTATTCTCATTAAGAGATATAGAGTGTATTCAT
>NW_026100063.1:6295-8834 GCF_025091365.1 Daktulosphaira vitifoliae
GGTATTAAATGTTGCCCATTATAAGAACAAAATGTTTTTATTAAGTAAGATGATAAAGGGTTTTGATACATTGCAGAATAATTTAATGGAGTTACAACAATAGATATCTGACCTTTGAGATCTTTAATAATTTTATTAACCTCTACCAATTCTTGGTTTTTTAAAATGAAATATTTGTCCCTAATATTAGTTGAACTTACTATAAAATTATTAAGAATTAATTTTTTATAGTGTGATTCATTTGGATTTTCAGACATTATTTCATTTTTCAACATTGGATAATTTAAGGGGTCACATTTGGTATCAGTATTGACTTGTTCGATGATTCTGTTATATATATCTTGGAGTGGATACCTCAAGTTTTTGCAACTTTTTTTTAAAAATTGCAAGTAATTCTCATATTTGAATGCACTAAAGGTGTCTAATTCACCATGAAATAAAACAAAATCTGTCATATGTATTAAATTATGGACATTGTATCCCACGTACTCCTGTCCATACAAGCCAGAATATTCTTCAACAAATTTATACAACAAATTTTTTGCTAAAGAATTATGAGAGTAACATACTTCAGGATTAATTAGAAGTCGGACAGCACAGTGTAAGAGCATAAAGTGATTATAAAGATGATTTTTTAGTCTTCCTTTTAAAACTATAGGCCCAAAATAAAGGAGAAAAGATCTGAATTCTGCAGCCTTCCAGAATTCAACCTCCTCTAAAGATCTTGGTAGTCTAGAAAATTCTGAAGGCACGAAAGGTTTTAAATTGATTAGTTCAGCTGAAACTTCATCAGAATTTGATAAATGAACTGATTTATTACCTTTAGTCCAAAATGTAAGCAATTTTTTAGTTACTCCTAGGCAAATATTATGCATATAATCTAAAACAACTGTTTTAGATATATCAATAGGTAGATCTTCTAAAGGACTAGAATCTTTATGATAAAACTCGTCTTGTTTGCTTCTGAACATTTCATCAGTGCGTAAGTTTGCATTCATGTCCAAGTATGCCATGCGGTTATTGGTAAATGTACCTTCAACTGTACATGAACTACATCCATGATAGGCGTTATGACCTTTCACGTTTAATAAAAAGGCTTTAGCAGGGGTATCACAAACTATATGTTTGATGATAAATTTAAAATTTTTATTGCCAACAGTTAATCCATTTTTAATGATTTCATTGATTTCTATAATGAAAGTATTCATTAAATCAAAACTTGAATTAGGTTTTTTGTACTTTCCATGGTATATTCCAACTGGAAGAACAAATTTTGATAGATGAGGTATATTTACAACAGATATTAGAATAGGCCAAAAACTTGATTTGGAGGAAGATGTCAAAGGAACACCATCAACATTAATTCCTAACTCAATTACAATATTACTATTAAAACATTTCATATGTACACCTAACATTTTACATAACATAAACTTGACACCAATGTGAATGTAACTTCCAGGAGGAACACTTACAATAGTATGTTCTTTTGCTGTAGGAGTGTGTAATAAGGTTCTAGCATCTTTTGGTAGATTTAAATTTTCAGACCTCAAAATATTTAAAAGAGAGTTGGTACAATTATGTGATACGTTAAACTTAGCTACCCATTTTTGAAGTTTTGTATTCAATGTTTCTGTTTGTACACTTGAATTTCTACTAATATTTATTTCACATTGATAATTACCAGTAAGTGATGTTTCCACCTCTGTATTACTTGCAACCAAACCACAAGGTAAATTAATTGATTCTGTTACTATAGTATCCTTATGACTGGAAATAATTTTGTTTGTCAGTACAATTTCCTGATCATTTTGTTCTTGGCATTTTTCTGAAAACGTCATAACCTGATTGGCAACATCAATTTTTGTACGTCTTAAGAAATATTTTCTAGATAGGAGTTCACAATTTTTTCTTTTTCGATTCTGAAGAATTCAAAAAATGTAAACAAAACATATAATAAAAAAATCATCCTAGTAAATTCAATATTTTCTCCTGATTTGATACTATAACTAATGGAGTGAGAAAAATTTATTTGATTTATATATTTCAATGTATTTTATATATTAAATAATATTTGTTTTAATTAATGACCGTATTTAACCATTCTTCATTAGGGTTTTTATAATAGACACACATTCTATTTACTGTTATACCAAAATACAACATATAAATAAATAAAACCATTTAGACCTCTTTAGTTTATTATTTATTTAACTTGTATATTTATACACATAGTAACTAAAATTATAAAAACTATGTCACCGTTCATTATCAAAATTAAAAAAAAAACTGTTCAAACAGAATTTTCTAAAAAAGTGTCTATAATGATAATTATTTTTTTTATTTACATGATTAACTTTTACTTAATTTAAATATTCATTACTGTTGATTTTTTTTTTTTTCTCGTTCAAAGCGCTGTTCAGCATGGCGGAACCATTCCTTAACTTCTTTTTCAAAATCTATTTCTTTTGCATTAAATTGTAATAAAGCTGTATCTAAAAATGTTATACAATAAGATCAATTAATAATACTAAACTTT
>NW_026100064.1:0-8833 GCF_025091365.1 Daktulosphaira vitifoliae
CCTTAAACCTTGCTCAGAAAATGTCTAGAACAAGTTAGTACTATCTAATTTTTAATAAATATTAAAAAACTGTAACACATTCTTATTAATGCAATTTTAAACAAAACAGAATGTGCAGTGTATTTGTATTCCAATATTATATAATTATACTTAATAAATACGTTTTATTTTAATAATATATGAGATATAATATATCATATTATTCAAAAGATCAATGTAACTTTTGGAATTAGTATTGATTTTTGAATGTAGAATTCATTGTTGGACATTTTTAAATATTTTTTTATACAACCAAATATTTTATATTTAGCATAAACTATTAAATATTTAAGAATTATCGAATATTTTTATAATNATAAACTATTAAATATTTAAGAATTATCGAATATTTTTATAATTGAATAATTATCGAATTGTCGGTCATAGCTCTTACATAAAACAATGCTATAAAATAAGTTAATATTAAAATATTTTACTATAAAATATACATTGTTGTAACTACGGAAAAACACGTCACTAAATTTTCAGACTTTTTTCAGGAGGAAATAAGAATATCCCATTGTCATATTCTTATCAAAACATAATATTTCAGTTAAATAGCCCAAAAACTCATTTTTATAAGAAGAGCTAGTAATTAAAATGATTTCAGTTTTTCAAATATTTTGACCATATAAAATAACTTAAAGACTTCTATCGATTTTTTTCGAGAATTAGTTAGATAAATAATTTTAGAAACCAAAAGTGTTATGAAATTGCTTTTAAAATCTCAACCAAACTAAAAATTGGACCATATAAATTTATAACCCGAAAATAACTGATATATGTGGCGGTCGAATATTCTAGAATGTTCGACCGCCGCCGCCTCTAGAAGATTCGTCGCTCTACATAAGCGTGTGGCGGTCGAATGTCTAGAGAGTTCCGACGCCGCCTCTAGAAGATTCCTCTGACTATTTAAGGGCAAGATCGTCGCTCCAGTCAGTCAGTCGATCAGTCAATCACTTACGCATTCTGTCTTAAACGCGCTTCGTCTGTCGCTGTTATTTGTTAGTTCGTTGTAATATAGTTCGTCTCTCGCTGTTATTTGTTAGTTCGTTGTAATATAGTATAGTTGTTATTAAATCTTAAAAGTGTTTATTACTTCTATATATTACACCTCGCTACATTGGTGACCTCGACGATAACAAGTATGAACGCCGAAGAACTACGCAATCAATTAGAGGAGTTACGCCAAGAAAACGCTCGCCTTGCAGCACTACAGGCACAGCAATATCCAACAGCTTCAGTGAATCGCGTTGCCGTCAAGTTGCCACCTTTCTGGTCCGAAAGACCGAGCTTATGGTTCTCACAGGTTGACTCGCAGTTTGCAATCTCGGGAATAACAAGTGAGGAAACAAAATTTAATTATGTTGTGGCTCAGCTTGATACGCGTTACGCCGCCGAAGTAGAGGATATTATTACTAACCCACCGCCTACTGAACGCTACAAACATCTACGCGCAAAACTCGTTGAACGGTTGTCTATCTCAGAAGAACAACGTGTGCGGCAACTCATCAATGAAGAAGAACTAGGTGACCGTAAGCCATCACAGTTCTTACGACATCTCCGTTCCCTTGCCGGCACTACTATATTACAAGACAATATTTTACGTCAACTTTGGCTCCGCCGTCTACCATCACATGCACAAGCTATTTTAACCGCACAATCAGAGCTTCCTCTGGATAAGGTAGCCGAGCTGGCTGACAAAATTGTTGAAGTGCAGCCAGCCCCCTCGCAATTCGTCCATGCTGTTGCCACGACGAACAATAAAAAGGAACTCGATGTTTTAGCCGCCATTGAAGCACTCGCAAAACAGGTAAGCGAATTATGTGCTAAACGCCCGCAACGTTCCCGCTCTAGGTCACGTAACCGTTCAAACGTGGAACTGACTAACGGCAAAGGATGGTGTTGGTATCATAGCACTTATGGAGAAAAGGCTGCCAAATGTAAGGCTCCCTGCAAGTATCAGGAAAACTCCAACGACAGTCAGTAGCGGCGGCAACAGACTGTCCGAACCCGAGCAGCCGCCTGTTTGTTACAGATCAAATAACAAAACGCCAATTTTTAGTCGACTCCGGTTCCGACTTATCTTGTTACCCTCAACGGCTACTACGGGAACGACGCCATGCCACCGATTACGACCTCAGCGCGGCCAACAACAGTACCATAAAAACTTACGGGACGGTCCATCTCAATTTGAATTTAGGACTTCGACGCAGTTTCCCGTGGAGTTTTATTGTCGCCGACGTGAGTACTCCTATCATTGGTTCCGACTTCATGGCATACTACCACTTGCTGCCGGATTGCCGTACCAAACGTCTTATTGATGGTGTCACAGGCTTGGCTGTGAATGGTAAGGTTTCCTCTGTAAATCAATGCAGCATAAAATCAGTTGCCAACACTTCCCCTTGGGCTGCACTTCTCGCAGAATTTCCGGACATCACACGTCCCACCGGATTGCCCAGGACAATAAAACATCAAACAGTGCACCACATTCTTACGACACCTGGTCAGCCAATAGCCTGCCGCCCACGCCGCTTAGCTCCAGGTAGACTAAAAATCGCCAAACAGGAATTCGCGGAAATGGTCAAGGCAGGTACCGCTAGACCTTCAAGCAGTCCGTGGTCTTCACCATTACATTTAGCACCGAAAGGGGAGAACAGCTGGCGTCCTTGCGGTGATTACCGCGCGCTGAACGCCCGAACTATACCAGACTCCTATCCAGTCAGACACATACATGATTTCTCGCACAACCTGGCTAATTGCACGCTATTTTCCACAATCGATCTGGTAAAGGCTTACCATCAAATACCTGTTAATCCGGACGATATATGCAAAACAGCCATTACCACTCCATTCGGACTTTACGAATTTCCTTTTATGACATTCGGATTGCGAAATGCTGGACAAACTTTTCAACGCTTCATAGACGAAGTTACCAATGGGTTGGACTTCTGTTATGCATATATTGATGACATTTTGGTATTCTCTAAATCGGAAGAGGACCACAAACAGCATTTACGCACTCTTTTCGGGAGACTTTCTGACTACGGTGTTGTCGTTAACCCGCAAAAATGTGTATTAGGTTCGGCTGAGGTGAAATTTCTAGGTTACCTAGTATCTTCTGAAGGCACCCGCCCGCCACCGGAACGCGTCGAAGCCCTACGACAGTATCCATTGCCAAAATCTATGCAAGGATTACGCCGGTTTTTGGGAATGGTAAATTTTTATCGCCGGTTTATTCCCAAAGCTGCCGACCTGCAAGCACCACTTCACGGTATTCTCAAAGGCCCGAAGACAAAAGGTTCCCAACCGATAGAATGGACTCCCGAGTTAGAAAAAGCGTTCACCACATGCAAAGAAAGTCTTGCGACCGCTACTCTTTTAGCACATCCTCATCCAGCCGCACGACTTGGACTATTCACAGACGCATCTAGCCAATCTATCGGCGCATGTCTGCAGCAGCGAGTCAATAACATCTGGCAACCCATAGCATTTTTTTCAAAGAAAATGTCGGTGAAACAAAGTGCGTGGCCTGCGTATTATCGTGAGTTGCTTGCCATCTATGAATCGGTGAAGTATTTCAGGCACATTGTCGAAGCACAACCATGTACCATTTTCACCGATCATAAGCCACTCGTATATGCTTTCACCCAACGGAGAGAAAAGATACCTCCTACGCAACTCAACCAGTTGACATTCATATCCGAATTCACCACCGACATTCAACACATTAAAGGTGATGAAAATATCGTCGCGGATACAATGTCACGCATTGAAGTTGTGTCTCTCCCGCTGGACTACCGAGCTCTTGCTGCATCTCAAGACACGGATGATGAACTCAAACATTTTACTGACAACAATTCATCTCTTCATTTGGAGAAGGTACTAGTGCCAGGATCTTCAGCCTATATTTATTGCGACACGTCAACGGGACGCCCACGACCATTTTTGCCACAACGATTCCGGCGTCACGCATTTGATCAGTTACACAACCTTAGTCACCCCAGTGCACGCGCAACAGCTCACTTAGTTTCGGAACGATTTGTGTGGCCAGCAATGAAAAAGGATTGCCGTTCCTGGACACGTGCCTGCGTCCACTGTAAGCGATCGAAAATAAGCCGACATGTCTCAGCCCCACTGGGAAACTTTGAAACACCTTCACGCCGATTCAAACATGTTCATGTCGATATCATCGGTCCATTGCCGCCATCACAGTCCTTTAGGTACTGTCTGACGGTAATCGATCGTTTCACCCGTTGGTCGGAGGTGTATCCACTCGAACGTATAACAGCAGATGATGACACTAAGGGTTTCCTCAATTGCTGGATTTCACGCTTCGGAGTACCTCAATACGTTACGACTGACCGTGGTACTCAATTTGTTTCAGCTACTTTAAAAACTTTAGCAAAACGTTTTGGTTTTACGCTTCGCCCCACTACCAGTTGGCATCCTGCTGCAAACGGATTCGTCGAACGAATGCACCGACAACTAAAGGCAGCCATCATGGCCCACGCAAAAGACTCGTGGACTGAGTCACTGCCTATCGTGCTTCTCGGAATACGTTCTGCGTTTAAGGAAGACTTAAAAGCCACGTCTGCGGAACTTGTTTATGGTGAGCCTCTTAATCTTCCTGGTGATTTCTTCACAGACAAGCAAGATAATAGCAGTACGAACGACCCTACTAGCTTACTAGATCGTCTTCGCAGTGTTATGAATAAAATTCGTCCAGTACCTGCATCTCGCCACTCAAATCCACGATCATTTGTTTTTGCGGACCTTAAGGACTGTTCACACGTATTTCTCAGGGAGGGAGGTGTCCGAGCAGCACTTCAACCGCCATATCAAGGTCCCTACGAAGTAATTGCCCGAAATGACAAAACGTTCACAATAAAAGTTCGAAATCAATCAGTTACGGTGACGATTGATAGAGTAAAACCTGCCTACCTCATGGTGAACGAAAGCACAACCGTTAGCCAGGCACATGCTCCACCAGCGACTGCCCCGGATACGACCAAACAAAAACAACCGCCTAATACCGATCCATCAACACAGCCAGTACGAACAACTCGCTCAGGCCGCCGAGTCAGATTCCCGGACATTTTTGACCCTAGCTAACTCCATACCGTAGGGGGGTGGTGTGGCGGTCGAATATTCTAGAATGTTCGACCGCCACCGCCTCTAGAAGATTCGTCGCTCTACATAAGCGTGTGGCGGTCGAATGTCTAGAGAGTTCCGACGCCGCCTCTAGAAGATTCCTCTGACTATTTAAGGGCAAGATCGTCGCTCCAGTCAGTCAGTCGATCAGTCAATCACTTACGCATTCTGTCTTAAACGCGCTTCGTCTGTCGCTGTTATTTGTTAGTTCGTTGTAATATAGTTCGTCTCTCGCTATTATTTGTTAGTTCGTTGTAATATAGTATAGTTGTTATTAAATCTTAAAAGTGTTTATTACTTCTATATATTACACCTCGCTACATATATATTATTTTTGGATAATTTTGATTATTAATGATGTTTAAAATTAAATTTAAAGTTCAATTAAGGTTTCAAAGGAAAATATAAAATATTATTGGATTCTATAATCTTTTTTTTTACAATCATATATTAAAAAAATTAATTTAATATACATGAACTAATTTATTAAATATAAGAAAAATTATTCATTTTTTAGCCAAATGTTTATATAATCATAAGAAGTATAGATTTTTTAGCTTCGATGCGAAGCTGAGAAGGTATTAATTTTATCATGATAATTTTTTTTTATTTTTTTGTGTCTTGCAAGTTGAGCTAAATGTTATGGTAATACATTTTTTTTTTTTTTATGTGTTTTTTTTTTTGTGTCTGTTACTCAGATTTTACTCAGAACTCACTGAATCGATTTCTTTTAACAATACGTTAAAAGATTACAAATCTTATTTAGTTGAAGACATTATCCTCAAAAATTGATAAATTTGGCCTTGTTCCCATAAATAGTGAAAATCCTACAAAAAATTACCCTCGTTACCCGTAAATGGGGGAAACTTCCAAAAAAACCTCCAAAAAAATTACAAATTTAAAAATCACTAATTTTCATAATTTTTTCAATTTTTTTTACTTAAAACTGCCATAACTTTTTCAAAAAATGACAAATAAATATAATTTTTTTTTATAGATACATAAAGTTTTTACCTATCATATGGTATATTTTTTTTATAAATTTGACCCTTTACCTGCCCACAGGCGGGGATTTAAAATGACAACTTTTTTACAAAAAATTAATTTTTTCAACTTAACTTTTGAAAGTGTTCCAGAAAGTCTGACACTATTATATATGTCTTAATTTAAAGCTAATGTAATGTACTTTATTACGAAAAAAAAAATTTCTGACTTTATTTTGTCTTCATGATGAAAATGGCTACCGAATCTCGTTTTTATTTTTTACATTTTTAACTTTATAATGCTATAACTTATTGAAAAGTGTATGGATCAATACAATCTTTTCATGAGAAATAATATTTTTTAATAATCCCTTTTTCATTCAGGGTATTCATATGAAAATAGCAAATCATGTAGCTTTTGGAATAATCCATCAATTTTTTTTNTGAAAATAGCAAATCATGTAGCTTTTGGAATAATCCATCAATTTTTTTTAATTAAACACTATCTAAAGATTTGCAACGAAGCTTTTTTTTATAGTGATTTTAATCACTGTCAGATATCATTATACTTGATCCAACTATCCACGTCACCACTGTGCCGCGACTCCCCTTTGCTGGTTTTTTTCTTTTGTATGTTATTATGGTATCAGATAAGCGTGTTTCTCCGGTGCGCACCGGTTACTTGTATTGTATTTATAGTAGTGGAACGATGAACTCGTCATCGTAAAGAACGACACGACGCTCACGCCAATATGTGTATACATAATAAAGTATTATAAACTAAGTTATAAGTTTTATGTCGCTCATATTAGTTAAACAGTTAATAGTAAACGTATTATATAGTCCACTCTGAAACCGAAACAAAATGTACGTAACTGTATATTTAACTTCTATTTTATCATAATGATAATTCGCTTAAATTTTTTATATGATTAAACTAATAATATTATTCATTACAGATGAACTACTTTTGTGTATTGTAAATGACAGTAAATCAAATAAAATAATAGTAGTATACTTATAATACAAATAATTAAATTAATATTATTGATAGATCAAATACTAATATATTTCTGTTGATAAAGCAACAGATAATAAAAAATTTTTTTATTTTTATATTTAAAGATTAAATGATTAAAATAATCTTTTTTTTAAGCTAAATAAATTATTTTAAGCCCATATTAAAAAAAGTTTCTTTTTATAAGATCTTAAAAATATGAATCTCACAGCAACACTGAGCTAGGAATATTTTTATATTGTAATACTTATTAAAATTATAATATGCTCTTTTAAAAATATTGTTACGTTTTAGGAAAAGACGCAGAAGTATTTAAACATATTCTTGAAAATAATACGTATAGTAAGTATCTTATATAATATATAATATTATATATTATAGTATTAGTATAGAGTATGTGTATATATATAGTATACAGAGTATTCAGTAAGTAAAGAAACAGATCAGTTGTTATAAACAATGAGAACAATAGAAATGCGTTTTTTTATTTGCTGAACACTCTATATAGTGTTAGTATTAGTTTGATTTATTGTCGTATATAGTAGTACGACACTAAAAAATATACGTATTTATTTCCATTACTTATTATTTTAAATGGGGGGTGCCATGAAATGCAACGACTTATAACGTTGCAAACTCGTATGTCCTAAGGTATNACGACTTATAACGTTGCAAACTCGTATGTCCTAAGGTATTTGTTAATAATTATTATTCTCAAAAAGTACCTACTTTTTTTAGTACAAAAATGAGTGTTTAAATAAATTAGAATTTAATAAAAAAAAACACATTTTTTCTAAAGAACGCAATAAATGTCTTTTAACATATGATAACTAAACTTAACTTTAAACTGATATTGGTTATTGTCAAATTATTCTATTGATTTTTTATAAAATTAAAAATGTTTGATAACAAAGTCATGTAAAAATTCATTGCTAATTTTATAGTTATTTAAAAATTATGTATAGCATTTTGTTACGTCGCTATTTAGGGGTTTAGCCTAAATGCCCGTCGAAAGTATTCTAAGAGACCAACGGGGGATAGCTGGCTAGGCTATATCTACCTTAGGTACTGAAGTTTTCTATATATATATATATATGTCTATTAAACGGTACAACGATGTTATGGGAGACAGAGATATGGGCACATGCAAATGTGATCGTATCAATTTCATAATAAATTTGAAAATTTATTATACATTTACTTAACTACTCATTTTGTTTTAGATATATTAGCACATTATTTTTTAAGAGAAGGTAATTTTTTATATTATTATCGCTATTATAAATACTATTTCTACTTTAGAGTAAGGTGTGCCAGTGAGATATTTTGCCATAGCTATTTATATTTATCTGAAAATGTTGACACAAACTGAATAGAAATATATTGAGGTATACTCACACGGGCATTTCAATAAAGTTATTCTCTGACGCAAAATTGTCAGCACGTATTTGTCCTGCTCACAAATGTTGTAATTCTAAACAATTAAACAGTGTTTTATTCTGAATTATTTATTTTTATAGATTTAGTAACTCTAAAGAGGAATGATACAAGTAATTACAATTTAAATCAAATATTGCGTATCACATAAATTTCAATTTATAAATGTTCAACAATTATGTCCACCGCAAACCTAATAATA
>NW_026100065.1:0-8776 GCF_025091365.1 Daktulosphaira vitifoliae
CCTATACATTGCGCCCATAGAAATTGGGAACTGTGTGAATATCCGTTTGTACCACAAAACAAATCGTTTTCGTGGACCGTTGAAACATGTAATAACTTTCAAAAGCCCCGTTATGTTTGAGTAGGATTTTAAAGAGACCGTAAAAATAGTGAAAGTAAATCAATGTCTGAATTCGATCACTGTTATTTAACAAATCTTAAAGTCCATTTAAATTCAGAAGTTTACCCGTACATCGATTTAAGGTGTAACTTTGACTGTAAACTATTTAGTATTTTATTTTCCTACTATGTTAATTTTCAAAAGAGTTATCGTGATAGACTTTGGTGTTCGCCTTTAGTAAATAAAAAACAATTTCTTAATTTAATACCTATTGCCGTAATCGACATGTCAAAGCAGAACGATACAATTACAGTCTCGTCTTTTGACCTATGAATTGAAATTGTAGCATCAGCCGCGTTCCCTGGTAATACAACTGCATATACTCTAGTAATTTCAGACAATGTATTTACATATACACATTTTGACAGAACAATCCGTATAATTTAAATTAAATTTTTTACACGTTTATGTAAACATTTATTTTTAACCTTGTAATTATTATTATGAAATAAATATATTATATACAAATAACAACAATTTGTTTTTTATTTTAGATTATAAGTTTATTATTTGAAACTAGTACATTTACCGCTAAAAGCAGCTGCTTCTGTTGTGCTTTCATCCCACGGACATTGATTTTCATGTGCATATTTTAATATTTTTAAATCACCTCTTTTGGCTGCCTCTGTAGTTGTATGTTTATGGCATTTGCAACCATTTTCAATTGTATATTTTAAACATTCTAAATTGCCAATAGAAGCAGAGGCTTCTGTTGTGCTTTCATCCCACGGACATTGATTTTCATGTGCATATTTTAATATTTTTAAATCACCTCTTTTGGCTGCCTCTGTAGTTGTATGTTTATGGCATTTGCAACCATTTTCAATTGTATATTTTAAACATTCTAAATTGCCAATAGAAGCAGAGGCTTCTGTTGTGCTTTCATCCCACGGACATTGATTTTCATGTGCATATTTTAATATTTTTAAATCACCTCTTTTGGCTGCCTCTGTAGTTGTATGTTTATGGCATTTGCAACCATTTTCAATTGTATATTTTAAACATTCTAAATTGCCAATAGAAGCAGAGGCTTCTGTTGTGCTTTCATCCCACGGACATTGATTTTCATGTGCATATTTTAATATTTTTAAATCACCTCTTTTGGCTGCCTCTGTAGTTGTATGTTTATGGCATTTGCAACCATTTTCAATTGTATATTTTAAACATTCTAAATTGCCAATAGAAGCAGAGGCTTCTGTTGTGCTTTCATCCCACGGACATTGATTTTCATGTGCATATTTTAATATTTTTAAATCACCTCTTTTGGCTGCCTCTGTAGTTGTATGTTTATGGCATTTGCAACCATTTTCAATTGTATATTTTAAACATTCTAAATTGCCAATAGAAGCAGAGGCTTCTGTTGTGCTTTCATCCCACGGACATTGATTTTCATGTGCATATTTTAATATTTTTAAATCACCTCTTTTGGCTGCCTCTGTAGTTGTATGTTTATGGCATTTGCAACCATTTTCAATTGTATATTTTAAACATTCTAAATTGCCAATAGAAGCAGAGGCTTCTGTTGTGCTTTCATCCCACGGACATTGATTTTCATGTGCATATTTTAATATTTTTAAATCACCTCTTTTGGCTGCCTCTGTAGTTGTATGTTTATGGCATTTGCAACCATTTTTATTTGCATATTTTAAAATATTTAAATTACCCTGAATGGCGGCCTCATTAGTACTTCTATCATCCAATGGGCATCCTTATTCGTGTAAATATTTAAAATTTTCCAGATTTCTATTAAAAACAGCTGTATAAGTTGTAACTTTATTGCAAGGACAACCATGTTTAAGGACATATTTTAAAATTTCTAGATTACCAGCAGCAGCAACGTTAGTTATGAATTGATTGAAATCATATCCATTTTTGTGAATATATTTTAATATTTTTAGATTACCATTTCTAATCGCACTTTTCGCAATTTTGAATTGATTCAATTCATAACCATTTTCATAAGCATATTTTAAACATTTTAAATGACCATTATTTGCAGCAGCTTCTGTTGTTTTTTCATCCCATTTACATCTTTTTTGAAATGCATATTTTAACAATTCCAAATTTCCGTTTTCTGCAGTTATTCTTGTCGTGTCTTCTTTTAATTGCAATTTTTGTTCATCATTTGAATTATCATATTGAATTGCTAAATGAGAAAAATATTAATTAAGTTTTGCTGTAATAAAATTTAATATCTAATTAAGAAAGAGACATACAAATACAATTTTTATTTTTAAGGGCATCGAAAAATTGTGACTTTACATAAAGCTTAAGGTATTAGGTTTAGTCAAGTCTCTATTATTCGACTAGTTGTAGTTATAATAAATGAATATATTGCTATCTAAAAAATTATATATATATTTTGAATAGTAAAATATAATTGAAGCACTTTTGTATTTAGAAACCAAAAAGTACTCTGAAGTAGTCGTAGTTCACTTTAGACTTATCGCTGGATGGCGACTGCGACACACCTGCCTCTTCTCGTCCGACAGGTCACGCGACGCTGAGTGACCGTGGGTAACGCGAACCGGTTTGGCATTGCACCAAAAATATATACATATTACTTTTTCAACTACTTCACGGAAATCTATCGTGACACTTTTTATGTGCTTCCTTACGTGTATTGGTTTAAAATATATTGAGATTAATATTTAAACACTTTTTTACTATTTATTTTGTCACAAATATACCTTGATTACATTATTGGCGCATTCGAATAAGGAATTTTTTTCAGACTAAGAAGTAATTAAGCTAAGTGCTAAATAATTACAGCAATTATTATTTTTAGTACCCTTAGTGATATGCTTGCAAAATAGAGAACCTAAAGCTTTAAATGACTAAAAGTGTAGTAAGTTCTAGAATAAGAAATTTTTATGACTTAAATAATTATAAGATTATTAATTTTTGGGGTTAAGGTATATATAAGCAATAGTCATAGGCTTATTATACGGGAATTTTCTCTAACGTGGTTTGTACTAAAAAAAAAAATTAGGCAAAAATCAGCGCATTATCATCCCACTGACCTACTTGTTATTTATTTATATACTTGTGACTTTATCAACCAGTATGTTAGGTAAATCCATACTCAAATTATCGATTAAGGAATTACAAGGGGAGTTAGCGAGTCCCCGCAACTGGGGGATCGAAAGCCGATCTTATGATCAGGCTGGAGGACTATCTTCTGGAGGAGGGTGTTAATGTGGGAAGTATCAAATTTTACCCCATTCAACCCAAGAATCCTCTCCCTCAGAGCGAGGATGTTCCTAAAGGGAGTACAAGTCAGACTTGTGGAGCTGACAATGGCAGATCGGACAATGCATTTGATAATGACGAGTGGAATTTCTAACAGGACATGTACACTACCTTATGTTTGTACCTTGACGAGTATATGACCAAAATTGAGGAAATAGAGAACACGGTGTCACTCCATCGCGACCATATTGGCTTGCTGGAAACAAAGGTGGACACTTTGACGTCGCAAGTCAACCTACTTACCGATTATGTGGAGGGGGTCCCTGGAAGTACCAACAGGATAAGCATACCGCTACTACACACACTTAGCGAGTTATGGCGGACAGAACCGACACATCAGAAATCTGGTCGGAAGGATGTGAGCAGATGGCCGTCCCGGAAAGTTTCGACCGAAACGTTGTTACTGTCCCACTATAGTGTAACGTTGGCACGTGATTCTCTGCCAGAGTTTACCGGAAAGAAACAATAGGACCCCAACGCTTTCATTGAAGAGGCTGAATCGTTTCTAATTGAAGCGAATGTACCGCACCAGAAGTGGGTACGTGTACTGTCCCCACATTTAAAAGCAGAGGCAGGTAACTGGTGGGTTACCATACGCTACTTGAACCTCACATGGTCAGTGTTCCAGCAACAATTTTTGAGGAGGTTCAATAGCATTTCTATACTTACCAAAGTACGCAATGATCTCCACAGTGCTTACCAAGGTGAACGACAATCCCTAGAGGAGTTTGTAATGTGGAAGAGCCAGCTAGCCGTCGTCTCAACTCAAGTTGATAGAGTACGAGTTGGACGACCTAATCATATGACCTCATGCGCAGTGACTGCTCATTAGGCCAATGGAAGATCTGCTAGAGCTGGCTAGCGACTTGGACGTAGAAGACTTTCTTCCGGAACGGCGGCCCGAAGAAAAGAAGTATTCCGCGGAAGGGAATAGCTTCAAATGGGAAAATAAGAAACCGCCACCGGAGAAAGAGGTTATTAGACCGGAAAAAAGCCCATCCGGAGGGCACGTTGCATAAACTACAATCGGAATGGGGCGAATAGCCCGGAAAGAATTATGGTGAGGACGGGAAACGGGAAGAGTTCTGGACAGTTCATGTGAATCCGACCGGACAAGAAAAACTAGTCCGCCCGAAGTACCATGAGCGCAAGCCCGGTACCAAAGTTTCCGACCAGGAACCAAAATGGCCCCGGAAAAGCGCAAAAATATGCAGCTCGCCGCTATCAAATCCGAAGAAACGGAGTGTCCATGGAAGAAATGTACAGTAGATAGAGAAATTTCGGAAATACTGAAGAGTAGTACAAATCATCCTAACCAAGGAACACAAGCAACTCTGTCCGAAAACAGTTTGCCGAACAAATCTCTGGAAGACCCGGAACCCAAAGAAATTGACACAGATTCACTTTATGATCTACGGCCCGAGCCGCAAACTTATTTATCGGAAGAAGCTGTTAACTGACAAACAGGTTAATCGTTCAGCGTCCGACCAGGACCCAAGCTTAGACGAATTACTCGAGTAAAAGTCAGAAAAAACATATCTGCAAAGTAATAGTGACTCTTTTAGCCCAGCCAAGAACGGTAAAAGTGAAAAAACTTACCCGGAGAATACAGATATTACTGACATTAGAACCTGGCAAGCCGAAGATGCAACTTTGGTCCAGTATGTCCGGAAACTGCGGAGTGACAATTCAATTTACCGGCGCTTACACCAGGAATAATACTTGCAAGATGGTATTTGGTAAAAGGCACGGTAAATAACGGGACGTAAGGAAAGATTATCGTCGTTCCGTAGGACATCCAGGGTGGAAAGAAACTTACCGGAGCATTGGTAATCGTTCCTTTTCGACCAGTATGAGAGAGTCGGTATGTCAATATGTCGTAAGGTGTTACGTTTGTGCTTGCGTTAAACCACTAAAACGGAATCAAGATGACCCATTGCGACCAAGACAGCCCCGTCAGTCATGGGAGATTGTTAGTATTGATCTAATGGGGCCATACCCAAGATATCAAAGTGGTAAGACTAGCCTACTTGTAGCAACAGACTGCTACAGTAAATGGGTGGAAGCATACTCCCTAGGGCAAGCCACCGCTAAGACGAATACCGATACTTTAGAAAGAGAGTTCTTCTCACGTTTCGGCTATGCTAGAGAACTTCTCTCAGACAATGGAACACAGTTCGTCTCCAAAACAATGGAGAAAGCACTGGAGAAGTGTGGCACAGAAGGATGGACAACGCCAATTTACCATCCAAGAGCAAATCCAGTAGAACGCTGAAACCAAGATTTGAAAAAAAGTCTTCGGACAGCTTTGGTTGACAAACCACATAGTCACTGGGACAGCTGTATTCCGACTATAATTTTTCAATAAGAAATTGTCGGAACAAACTAACAGGGAGTACTCCCTCTGAACGGGCCTTTGGGCGAGAAGCTAAAGCCCCCGGCGATTGGCTGCTGGACATTATTTCTACGGGTAAAAACCCGAAAAAAGTAGAAATAGCCGGACAGAAAAGGGATTACACTGAATCGTTACCGAAAAACAACAATTTTCCCTGAAAAGGCCGAAGAATGACCATAAATCCAGTGTGATAACCGAAAATTCCGGTATCTTCGGTGGGGAAATTAAAATTTCTGGGGAGGAGGATAACCCTCTCAAAATTTCGAGTCATTTTTCGGTAAAAACGACGCTGGTAACAATCGCCCCGTAAAAAACACCGCAATGGTGTGGACGGTGATTAGTTGTATTACCATGCACATCATATATCCAGTGCAGATAAAAAATTTCACACCGGCTTTGCCCCAATGAGGCTGGGCCTCATGCAACTAGCAAAAAGATAAGGTGAGGGAGTGTTTGTGACCAAAAGGAATAAAACCATATAAAAACCGCCATAAAATACATGACATAAGACTGTGAATATTTAGTATCTAAGTGACAACAAAAATAATATCAATTTACCGACATATAATCGAATAGTATTAACGTGCAAAATATTGCATAGTGTAAATATCGTATAATTGTGTTTCTTATGATAATGATTTTAATGACTGTCAGGCATCATCTATATTTGTTCCAACTTGTCACATATCTATCGTTTAATGTAGGTAATTCGTAAAAAATTTATTGTATTATATAGTTAAAAAAAAAAAATTAGATAGTAAAAATATTAAAAAAATGAATATTCTTGAAAACCCATTATGAATTCTTTTAGTTGATTATTAGGTTTATTTTTTTCATNTCTTTTAGTTGATTATTAGGTTTATTTTTTTCATAATATCTTTTATATCCAAGAAGATTATATTTCTTCAATCGTCAGCTGCCCGGTTCTGTCTAATACTTCGATATTTTGTCTATAGCATGATAATTTTTTTTTTCCAATTATGCGGATAAATAATACTAATTCAGAAATATCTTTTTTTTTTTTTACATTTTATCAAGAGTGATTAGGGTGTAGAGATGTGTCAAAAACATAATAACGGTAAGCGACACAAATCTGGTTGTCTTCAGAACAGGTGTTGAGTTGTTTGTCCATTTGCAACGGGTCGTTGTCGTCTGCGCCTTATTTGTCAGACTTTATACCGCAGCTTATATCACACGGTGTTAGTCAGTCAAACTACCACGTACATGTAGTAGGACTGAAATCTGACCCATTTCATGTTTTTATTTATTGAGTGTAAAAAACAATATTCAAAATAAATTTATTTTTTTTTAAGTTAGTTTTACTGCATAATTTTTTTTTGAAACAGTACACATCAGGCACTGTTGCATGACCAACTCGACCACACTATTCTACTTCTTACTACAGTATAATCAAATATAAAGTTATTTTCGTCATAAACCAAAAAATATTATTTTTCTCGTAGACATTAAGAAAATCGTTCTAATATTTTAGTTTTATGGTGCATATTAAGAATTTGAAAATAACTTATTAAAATTACTTTTCACAGCTTTGCAAACACGCAAAACTGTACGTAAACATGAATTATCTTCAATTGAGTCATGCAAATTATTATTGATTTCATACTTTGGTATAATATTATTTCAAATAATTATAGAAATACTTTTTTAAATCATCATATCAAATCTAAAAATTATTTTACATTTTAATTCTTAAATAAAATACATTACTATGCCGCAAAGAATTATGTTAGATTCCAAAAAAATTTAAATACTCATATATTGTATTGTAAGATTCTTTTTTAGCTTCGATGCAAGCTGAGAAGGTATTAATTTTACTACGATATATTTTTATTGTTTGTGTATATCACTTTTTCTCAGCTTTCACCGAACCGATTTCTTTTAACAATACGTCAAAAGATCACAAATCGTATCTAGTCGAAGACATTATCCTCAAAATTAAAAAAATTTCTGTCGTTCCCCGTAAAAGAGTGAAATCTCCAAAAAGATTACAAATTTAAAAATCATTAATTTTAGAAATTTTTTCTATTTCATTTTACTTAAAACTAACATAACTTTTATAAATACATGAGATAATTACCTATCATTTTGTATGTTTTTTTTTTTATAAATCTGACCTTTTACCTGCCCACAGGAACTTTTGACATCTTTTTCACAAAAAAATAATATTTTCAGCTTAACTTTTGAAAGTGTTCCGGAAATACTAACACTTTTATATATATCTTAAATTAAATCTAATGTAATATACTTTATTCAAATTGATCAAATTTGCTTCATGTACTTGTTGTATAGATTGTAAATAAATTATCGAATAAATAAAAAAAAAAAAAAAGTTTATTATAAGAAACTAGTACAATTACAATACTTAAAGTTATTGTTCATAAATTATTTATATGGATTAATCTTTTGACGTGATTGGGTTTCGGCTTTTGTGATGCTTATAGACTATAACTATTTTCTTGGCTAAACAATGTTGTATTGAAAAATGCCGGACTGTCATTTTTGTCGCACATTTCTTTTTCTTTTTCCAAAAACAAAATTATTAATTTAATAACAATGAAGTTTATAACATTCTATGTTCATTAAACTCACATTAATTTGAAGCATGTACTCGGACCAAAACTTGATCAATCGATCGACTATTTCATTGTATGCNCTGATTAATTGATCGACTATTTCATTGTATGCTAAATTTTTCAGTTCGCTTATGTAATTACTGTCACCTTTAGGGATAGTATCACATATTTCTTTATTATTCAAACTTCTTATAAAATTAAACATTTCATAATTATTTAAATGATGAATTTTAGGGTCTGACCATTTACCGTCGGTGTATTATATGATGCGATTTATGTAATGGCATTATAGTAGACGTGTTTTTATTTTTCTTGATATCGCACTATTTTTAATTGTGCACTGTAAGTCCATAAGTCTCTTAATGTTTTCATTATT
>NW_026100066.1:0-8760 GCF_025091365.1 Daktulosphaira vitifoliae
CGATAGATATTCGTGTGGTCAATTATTTTTCCAAAAACTAAGTGTTAGGCAAAATATTAAACCATAATGACATTTAACATACATATCGGATTTAAAAAATGTGAAGTTGAAAAACTTGTGGTAGGTGATTGAACCCGCTCCAAAAATACAACACTGAATTACATCAAGAATAATTCTAATTTATTTATTTAATAATAGTTTAATTGTCATAGTATTACTTAATAAAAAATGCAGATGAAATGTCATTTGATATTGTATCAATTTTTTATATTTATTCTATAGAACATAACTGTATTATATTCTATTGATGTACCAAGAACTCGCAGAAGATGATCTATACAATATAACACTTTTAACCGTTCTATGTACTAGTTTTGAAATAATCATTTGTGTTGAATAATTTTTGTGGTCAATAGTGACGATACGATAACTATCCATATAAACACAAATAAATGTAATTCGGGTTCAATGGCCCGTGACATTTCAACGGAACAGTACCTGTATGTGGTTTGGATGGGAGTCCACATGATGTCACTGCGATGATGTGTCGACGCGAATGTCACGTTTTTTGCGTGTGTCCGTGAAATATTACTTTACTATTAACATACCTACGCAACTAACATTACTGACTTGTCCCTGGACATGAAATGAATATATTATTTTAGAATTAAAAATTTTCAGCCAAATTTTGTTTTCGATTGGCTTTATAACGGACCTTTTTTTACTATTGTAATAGTCGAGGTTTTTTCGAGTAGACTCTAAAATTATAAGTATTCAACATGTGGATCATTTTGCTATTCAATGCGAAATTTGCATTTATAATTAAATGTACCCGTAAGTGCAATTTACATTCAAAAGAGTTTTCAACGTGTTATCAAGAATTTAGGGTTATAAATACATTATAATCATTAGGGAATGTTAACTTTATACGAATAATTAACATTAAACACACATTCAGCTTAAAGTAGTGTTAAAGTTAAGGTTAATTTTCTTTATAAAATCAATAGCGGAATTCGATGATAGTTAATTTTAAAATAAACTTTTCCACTTGTATTATATTACGTATTTTGAATAATATTAGTTTTAAAGAGAATTTAAATACAAATATTTGTTCAAATCAAAACGTTAAAAAATATTTAATTATATAAAGAAACAATATTATACTTGTAACGTGTTAAATATAATTTTTAATCGAAAATCAAATAAATTAACATACTTTCCATACTACTTAGGAGAATATATAAAGGGGAAATATCAAAATTTAGGCTATAATCGTTTTTTATAGAAAATGAAATCTAAATAGGGTAATTAAAAAAAATGGGTTATAATAATAAAGTTTGACTTTCAGACTCGCCCTCTTTCAAAGGTTTCTAAATACGATAAGTTAACGCGTAGATTATTCTAGTGGTGGCAAAAAATATTTTAAATGCTTTATATACTTTTATAATGTAAAAAAAATATATAATTAATCATTCATTTTTATTTCTTGAAATTATCAACGATTATAAATAATTAATTAAAATACAGCTACTACTTTGCACAACTAATATGATTCTTTACTTTTATTCCAATTAATATGTACTAAAAACCAAATTTAAAGATCGTTCGTTAATATTTGTTGTTTAATGACCTTGAAATTAAATGACATATACAACTGACAATTGAAAATTATTCAAGTTAAAAATTTTTTTTTTCATGAGACGTTAGTGTTAATATTAATTTTTTAGAAATAAATTTTGATTTATTTAACTAAATATGTATAAGTATTATACAATTATTTTCTTAAATAAAAACAAATAATTTACTGATCATAATTTAATACTTCAATATTAGTACATCAAGTACCATGTATCATTGGATGATAATAAGTGCCATCAATAATGTTACTTCATAAAGAACTTTCATATTGTAATATGAATTATTAAAATTATTATCTATAAATTATAATTCAAATACAGAGAAACATAGTATTTTTATATCACATAGCAATCTATAAACATAAAAAGTAGTATTCTGTACACTGTAGCTACCAAACACAGAGAAATTAAAAAATACTGTAAAAAGAAAACGACCAAGTATTGATCACTCATAATTAACTATTCAAAAATGGTTTGCATTATAAAAAATGTTTATACCGTCTTAATATTTGTTTGCAATTATTTGAATTTATTACTTATTTAATGATAAACATGATAATATTGATTAATTTTCAATAAATCGCTAATTTTTTACCAATTCTGGTCAATTGTTTAGAATGAAGTTTAATTATATTTGGAGAATATATTACTATTTAAGAATTTTAACATTTCTTTAATTAAGAAATAAACTTAAAATATATAAATAATTAGATGTTTTGTACCCTAAAGTTATAACATACAGCAGTTTTAAATGAATTGATAGTTTTAGAATATTTGAAACCTGATAAAGTATAATTGATAATTAGCGCTTACGATTTTCTAGTTGAACTACTGCCGAGTTATAATCCCAATTGAGAAAATCATTCGCTGATGTGTTTTGTATCACTTAATCGGCTCACTAAAATTTTACTACTTAAGTAAAACCTCACACGCACTTGGGTCGGTTGACGACGACTCATGACCGCGTCGCAGGACGCACACCTGTCGACTAACTGGTATCCAATGATGACTAAAAGCATGCGCTAGTACAGTTCTTCTCAGTTATGCTTCATGTACGACACCGACAAGAAATACATCGTTGATTTGCCTAGTTCATTTAGTGATTTCAATGCACGTGTCTTTATTATTTAGTATTAGATAATGAAATTATTTAACCAAATTCACATTGTACTATTATTGTTTCACATACTTATTTTTTACTCTTTAAATATTGACATCAACACAATTTTGCAGTAGAGATAAGAAATATTTTTCTTTTTTATAGAAGTCATATTGTCGAAACAGATCCGTACTAGTTTACTATAAACTGGGAAAATCTCATTGTAATCTCTAAAAGCTTAAAAAGTATTTTTATTCTAATATTTAAAAAAATATATAAATTCTTGATAATTGAGAATATATTTAATATGATATACCTAACCCTATTCTGCATACATTTTTACTTTTGTTAAAAAATTTTGACTTCAAGTATACTTAACAAATTAAGTAAAAATTATTAATACTGACAATGAGTATGGTAATTTTTGTGCGGTGTTAAAAACTGCTATTCATACTAATATGAGTTTTTGATTTATCGTTGCAGTTTTTTTACTATTAACCATAAATTAAACTCATTCTACAAGATATTTTTTTTTAATTATTTATAAACATAAATTATTTACTTTTTTGTTTCATTTATCTACACATTAAGCCAAAATTAAACATTTAACTTTAATTTTCAATCACTTCAATAAATATTTAAAGTTATTTATAGATATTTTTTATAAATATTTTTTACGTTTCAAAAAAATGCACGATGAGCTACGGTTTCACATTTCAGCATTAATGGTGATGAAAAAATAATGTTTTACTATGATCGATAAACTTGATTAAAATTTAGGAGAGACTATCTATTTTTTCAACACATTATAATTTATTGTAATTCTGTAGTTACTTATTCGATATTAGCTATTATTAAGTTTTTTTATAGTACATTAAAATTGATTTTTATTAGAACCAAGTAATACTATTAACATGAAACAGCCTTTAGAATACTTATTGAAGCTATGACTCCTCCCATTTATTTTTTCATTAATTGAATACTTATTTTTAATATTTTAAAGATAGAAAATAGAAAACAAGTTTAACAAAGGAGAACACGAGGTAGGTGAAATGAGGAGATCAGTGACAATAAGCGAGGACGTGATAGTAGAAGTGAACAATTTTAAGTATTTAGAATCAGCTGGGTAAAGAATGGTGATATTGACGAAAATGATATACAGAGATACAGGATTAAGTGTGAGTGGTTGAAATGGAGAAAATGTGTTTTGCGATAAAAGAATTCTAATGAGGCTGAAAGGTAAGTTCTATAAAACTGTAGCGAGACAAGCTATAGTGTATGGTTCAGAGTATCGGGGGGTTGACAAGAAAGTAGAGTTGAGAATGAGTGTAGCAGAGAATAAAATATGTAGATGGATGAGTGGAGTGATTAGAGAAGATAAGATAAGATATAAGGATATAAGAGGGAGTATAGGTGTAGCGTCAATCGTGGATAAGATGAGAGAAAATAGACTTAGATGATTTAGTCATGTTATGAGGAGAGAAGAATCGAAAGCTGTAAGATCAGTCATAAAAATTAGTGTTGAAGTAAGAAGAGGTAGAAAAATACCAAAAAAGAGATAGAGGGATATTATTGAATACGATATGAGGATTGCTGATGATACATGGGAGATTGTGTCAAGTGGAAGTTTAGGGTAAGGGTGGCCGACCCCAAGTAGTTGCGATTAAGATGAGGAAAAAGAAGAAGAACTATATTTTTAAATGTTAATAAATGATATTCACTGAACAAATCTTAATTGAAAGACAGCAAAGTACCTTTAATGAAACCATAAAAATAGATTCGTATGAAATAATCTTCTATTAAAACCAAAAACATATGATCAGAAACGTATTTGAAAATACTCGTTGAAAGTAAAGAAAAACATATATAAGGGAAGCTAACCTCAAATAATTGAGATTAAGATAAGGAATAAGAAAAAGAATAAATATATGATTTTTTATTATTTCTTTTACTAAAATCCAAAAAACAATATATTTTACCATGAAGAAACATTATTGTTATTTTAACTCTTTCACGAGTTTTTTTTTTTGTAATAAGTAAATTTGATCAGTTTAAATTGACATTATATCTTATTATATGAAACGTCATTGTAGAAGACAACAAGAAACCATTGCACTTAAAAATTTCACCAGGATATATCAATCCTCCAATTAATGTTAACCAACCTAACGGTTGTAAAAAAAATGATACGTCATGACTACATAACAATTTATAGTTTTAATTTGTATATATTATATTAAAGTGATCTTTAGCTATAAAAGTAAAAAAAAATCAGTCGCAAGCTGAACATTTTATTTAATTAAAAATTTAAGGAAATACAAGAGGAAAACTAAAAATCATGTTATTTTCTCATAAAAATAAGTGAAATCAGTTTTTCTTAATTTTAGAAAAAACTATTAAATTTACAAAAAAATAATTAATTACCTTTTTTTGTTCATATTATGTTCTATAATAGCTCTTTGTATTTTTATGGTAAATTTAAAATAATGGAGTATACATCCAAAAAAAGAAAATCTACACCATTTGTATAAAATTAAAATACCTCTGAGGCACATGATGGCGTTGACATAATGAGATAACATTTTACTAAGATTTCTTTTTTAATAAGCCTAATAAGATTTTGAAACTGTGACATGAAATTTATAAAGTTGAAAAATAAAGACTATCCCAATACTATTGAAACTACTGTAGTTATTAATTCCTTAGATCCAAAATTAAAAACATTACCTCACTTATGCATATAGATTATGCAATTATTTAATTTATATTATATGTAACATTCAACTAGCTTATAAAATAAAGAATGATCTAATTAAGAAAATTAGCTCGATAACAACTTTTTATCCATTATTCGGAAGTTATTATCATTTAAAGGGATGAATTTAAATACAATTTTTTAAACATTTTAATATAGATACAAATTTGGAAAAATTTAAAAAGAATCATCTTGTATATAACTAAGAGTTTTATTTTCAATTGCATAATAGGGTCTGCTCTACTTTCTTGTCAACTGCCCAACACTCTGAACCATAAACCATAGCTGGTCTCATTACAGTCTTATAGAATTTACCTTTCAGCCTCATTGGAATTATTTTATCGCATAAGACACCAGACGCTTCTCTCCACTTCAACCACCCGCACTTAATCCTGTGTCTTACATCCTCGTCAATACCACCGCTCTTTTGCACAACTGATCCTAAATACTTAAAACTTTTCACCTCTCCAATCACGTCCTCGCCTATTGTCACTGATCTCCTCATTTCACATACCTCGTTTTCTCTTTTGTTAACCCAGCCGGAATTTCTGGTAATGATATTAAAATTATCTGATCTCCACATCTCTAGCTTTTGATTAATTTCCTCTACATTTTCTCCCATTAATACTATATCGTCAGCAATCAACATGCATTACGACACCTATCCTAGTATTTTTCTAATAATTTCTTCCATCTCTATAAAAAAATAAGTAAGGGCTTAATCCTATGATTTTTAACCTGGTACAAATGCCATCATACATGTCTTCTATTATATTAATGTACCTTTTCGGGACTCCTTTTCTCATTAACGCCCACTTTAAAACCTCGTGTTTTCTTTATAAATAACTAATTTATGATAAATTGTTAAGAACACAATTTGTAAAAATTGTTATTTTAAACACTTTTTGTACATACAGTTTTTTGTAAATCCATTATTTAAACGCTATACTAACAATACAATAAAAATCGTAGTAACCCAAAATTATTGAGGTTGTTAACATTAGGCATTTGTTACACGGCTTAATATTTTATTCACCTAAAACTTGGCGTATTTAATTTTTAAAGCATTCGAACTAATATAAATTGTATAATTATTTAGTTTTACAACATAAATAACACCCTATTGCATGAATCAATCATAATGTACACAAAGTAAAAATAAATGTTTTAAGATCAATAAATTCTACTAAAGATTTTAAAAGGTTATTAAATTAACTTTTTGTAAATATTTACATTTTAGTCATTACTCCTTCAATATAAAATATATGCCACACAAAATACATAGTTACTGTAGAGTGGTGCTTAATATTTATTAAAGAGTAAATAAATTGACTATATTGATTATAATTAAGGTTGGGAATAATATTCTTTTAAAATAACAAAAATGTAATGTTAATAGCCACTCAAAAAGTAATAAATTCTTCTTACATTAAAAAAAAAATTGGTGAAATATGCTAAAAATATATTCTAAATTGATTTTTGCTTTTATTTTTAAATTATTATTTTCCAAAACAAAAATCATCCATTTATATATACAGAGTGGTCCAAATTTGATGACACTCATAGATTATTGTGAATTTTTGTAAATTTTTATATTTTTACATTGGATGAAACTTAACCGACATACCATTATTAAATTTTTTACGTTTGTTGAATAAGTATTTTTTTTGAGAGATCGATACCAATATTTCTGAAATCTTCCTACGGCCTGTCCAAAACAAGATTCAAAAATATCTATGTAAAAAATTGATCAAGGCGTAATTGTGGTGGCCCAATATGTCCCGGCGCTGGCGCCTTGAAAGGACGCAGCACAATAATCACCAAGACAAAAAGTCTTGTGTCATTTAGTTTTAAAAAAATATATTCTAAGTCCAAATTAATTAAAAAAACGACTAAGTCCCGGTGAGTGAAATTTTGAGTAGAATGTCGTAGATTTTGTGTATTTTAAAATCGCCGAAAGAAGTGGTTTAGACGTGGAAAAATGGCTTTTTATAGTCCGAAGGGGGTAGCCTAATAATCCCTACCGTGATCCTGGAAGCTGAGGCTTTCTATTTTAATTGGTCAATTATAATATATAGGCGTTACTTAATAATCTCAACAATAAGTAGATTTTATCCCATAATTAACTGGTTAATTTGTATTTTAAATAAGAGAATCCTGTTTTGATGAACTTGTATAATTATGATATGTGACATACATGATAACATAACATTATAAGTAATAATATAATATTACAAAGAATACAATTTTGAGTTTGAACAAACTAAAAGCGTAAAGAAAGAGCTTAAACTGATTTCTATTTCTAGAAATATTAGTAGCGAAAGATAAAAATTGATAGTTTAATTTTTTAAGTCAATTCTCTCCGCTTTTTGAGGACATTGACAAAAAATTTCTAAATAAAAGAACATCATTATTATAGTTTTTAATTTCATGCCCCTAATTTATAATACTGCGCTTTGTGCGCAAATTTATAAAACTCGATCATTTCATTTTATAATTCCAAAATAATACCGTAAATTGTGAGATCAAAATTATTTTGGACATTACTTCAGCGATATTTTAGCTTTAAAAATATACGGAATCAATGTTTTACAACGTATATACAGTATGAGTTAACTTTTGTCGAATTTTCCGGAAAAATGGAAATGNTTTACAACGTATATACAGTATGGGTTAACTTTTGTCGAATTTTCCGGAAAAATGGAAATGGACGAGAAAAAACTTTAGGAAGCATCGTTTCTCCGCAGCGCTACGATCTACTGAAAGTGCGGACTGGGAGACATATGCGTATCAGTTTATGATATTTAGGCACTGGATGACGTAACTTATGTATATTTTTTGAGATATGCTGATGAGCGGAATTTTCCAAGTCTCCCCTTTCATAAAACCTTGATGAACAATTGAGTATTCAACGATTAGTTTTTTTTATCATCTCTATACTGAAAATAAATGTATAAAAATCCAGGTGTATTTATAATAATTGTACTTTATGAGCATAAAGACAAATTATAATTATTATACTGCTCTTAAAGTAACGCCCACGTGTAGGACTTCAATTAAGTCCAGCAAATCACATNTGTAGGACTTCAATTAAGTCCAGCAAATCACATTAAAAATTATTTTTAAATCGCCAACTTTCAAGATCACACATTTTTGCATATGAAAATTTGCACAAAATGTTTGATTGAGTTTTTATTTTTTATTTTTTGTGTGTTACTACTTTTTCTCAGCTCTCATTGGACCGATTTCTTTCAACGATATATCAAAAG
>NW_026100067.1:0-8745 GCF_025091365.1 Daktulosphaira vitifoliae
AATTAATATAATATAACAAAATAAAAATGCGTAGTTTAGTTAAAAATTAATAGTAATAATAATAATATAATTTACATTTTTTTAAAGTTATTTTATCAATTAAGCGGAATACAAGACCAGGTTCTTATTCTTTGTAGGCCCTATTAATGTGAGTTCAGGAGGATGGTTTCTTTTAGCCTTCGTCTCCTAAAACAGTTTTGCATCGAAACGCTTTCTTTTTTTTAATTACGTATGCCATTAAATTCAAATAATTTAAAATGATGCGAGTATTCCGTTAATATGCAAAAAACTACAAAAACAAACATTTTTACTGAAAATTGTATGATTTTTAGCTTCAATAACTAATAACATCTAAAAATCGAAATTTCAGATTTTGAAAATATCTTCAACTACATAAGTTTTGTGATCTTTGGACGCATTGTTAAACAAAATACAGTAGAAGCGCAGTAATCGTGTATACTAACAAAAAAAAAAACATGGCAGTGGAAAACTAATAGTAGTTTCTTGTATGTATCGAAGTGAATAGTTTTTTGGATTACAAAATATTCTTAGATTGTGCAGAACAAAGTTTGAATCTTATTTTGCAACATTCATTTTTTTGTTTCGTAGGTAAGGTAACTACATCCAATATGATTTCCTGACTTTTTTAACGAGGAAAGTTTAAGCCAGAGTTTTAATTTTTTCAAATTTAAAATCCAAGAATTATTTTAATTTTTTTGATAACTTTAAATTCTTCCATAAATAACCGAATTAAGTAAGACATATTTTTTCGTTACTCTTTTAATTTGTTATTTTTGAAAATTATATTGCACTGACATAGATTTTATTTAGAGCATTTTCTAAAAGATAATTTCATAAATTTTTTCTACTCAACAGCTTGAGTTTTTAAAAATTAAGAGCATTAAAGGACTTGCTAATATTAAAATTTCAATGTGTATTTTTACAACATATTCTTTAGATGGTTAAACAACTCACTTTAGTTAATATATAAACATGAGTAAATATACATGAAAGAGCTTACAAAGTTTTTATATGATTAAACTTATGCAGGGTAATTCAGAATGTTCTAACAAATTAAATAACTTTTTTTGGTGTACTACTTATACTAGCCAACGGTTACCTAATTTTTTTGTAGCAATTGTTTCCCTCATAGGTTATAATTGTAACATTTCTTATTTATAAAATTTATTATCATCAACGTGACTTTTTTGCCAACTATTTGGCGTCAACTCCACCTTAACAATTTTATGGAATTTTACACCGACCTGTCGTAACAGTCTCATCATGGCCTCATTTTAGTCTCATTATGGCTGAGGAAATCAATATGGAAACAAGGTGCGTGTCATTGTTAAAGTTTCCGTCCATATCCGAAAACCAACAGCAAATAACGCAGCAGAGCATCAGCGCTAAGACGGCGACTGAATGATCCACTGCAGGACACCACTCTTCTTTATTATAAAGGATATATATTTAAAAATTAGTATATTGAATTCATTATTATAAGTATAACATGATATAAATGTAAGATTTATTATTATATTTTTTAATATCATGGTCATAAGACATTTAATTGACTTAATTATTTGATATAACGATAATGTTTTTTATAATGTATATTCACGCATAATACATTTTAATAACAATTTACTAGTAATAAAATTATTAATATATTTTTCATTAACCAAATATACATTAAAACAATTTATTTAAGATTGAGTGTTGATTAAAATTATTTTTAGTCGAAATCATAGTTCTTTCTAAAAAGATACAAAAATAGCACATTCCAATGAAGATAATTTACCAAAATGTTTTATTTATATAAGAAATTATAAAGTAGAACTTGCATTATTAATCATAATAGCTCATTTAAGTTTCGTTGCATGTGCCGCTTAATGACAGTAACTTAATTGAACTCAGAAATTTCTTAGTAACTAGTTTATTGCAGATGCTTAATGCCACTTCAAGTTGTCTTGGCGTTGTTACGGAAATAGTATATAATGTTTTATAAAATATTCTAAATTGCTTAAACTGTAAAATATATTTGATATAATGTAGCATATGTAGTGTACATTTCAAGTTATATAATTCAGTCATTTTTTAAATAAATAGACTGTAAAATAGACTGCTTATTTTAGATCTAACTTCTGTACAACCAAAAACTACGCAGAAAATTTGATAGCTAAGATACAATTTTTATACTTATTACATACTTATTAAAGTAAAAACACGCGTATGAGTTTTTTTTTTGGCTTTCCAATCAATATTTGATTTTATAATACAACTATGAAAAAATAGCTTGAAAAAAAATAATACCCTCTGAAGTAATCCTCTTCATTCTGATATTTACTTAAAATTGATACTAACAATGCTTTCTACTGATGAACAGTATCAATATGGAATAGCAGACAATGGAAAATACATTAAAAAACCACTGAAAATTTCAGTGGTCTATTGGAATATTTCTTAAAATCTTTTTCGAATTCATTAAATGTATTTGATTCAAAGCGTATTGATTTGTTTACCTAAATTGAATTAAATCATAGGGCAACATCACATCAGTCCTTTTATGTAAGTTTTGTGGTAACTGCTGTGCGTAGATTTATGTGGTTTTCTATAAGCGATACTATTATTAGAGGAATAAATATTGAAAAAAATCAATAACTTATCAATACAGTGTATCGACGTTTCATAAATAATTCTACGCGGTTTTAAATCCGCAGCAATTAATTCACGGCTAAAATTGTGTACGGAATCGGTTAATCCCTTTGGTAGCTGTTCGAAATCACGTTTCTCTTTGTCCTGCCGCTTTTCCGATCCCACTATTTTACGTTGTGTACAATTTCACCAGTTTATATTAAACCTATTTCGTTGTTTTAAATAATTATAAACGCGTTACTCTCCAGTACGCCAATTTACATTATCCACTGAAATGTAGTAATCTGCAATCGGATATTTCAACAAAACTACATGCACTCTTTACATAAACATAAATCTACATAAATAATCTTAATGCATTTAACTTTATTACAAAACTTTACGAATACTGGACATTTTTACAAATTAAATATCTTGCTTAAAACAACCACATGGATTCTATAAAGATATATACCAAGAAGTTTAGTTGGGTAAAACATTTATCTTAATTTATCTATTTAACTTTCGACTGACAAGACTTTATTTCAATAATACATATTTTTATAGTGTTCCTCATATAAGTTTTGATCTAATTAATAAGTTCATAAACAAAAAATTATGTCAACGCTTTTCTTAAATATTAAAAATATCGATTATTACAATTATGAACTATTTAAAATTTATCGTAAAATAGTACAAAATAAATTTTAAACCAAAATAATGATATTAACGAAATTTTACTTATCAATGGAACTATCTAAAACTAGTATTTTATTATAAACACGCTTAACAAAATCGATGTTTATCATTTAATTACACATAGAAATATTTATCAAAACGATACTATACCAGATGCAATATCTCGAAACTGTCTTGTATAGTTTAAAGTGTCTTATACTGGTTGTGTTATTTCCATTAAATTCAATTTAAAGCGAATGATAGTTGATCATTAAAAAACATCCATATGTTTGGCAATACTGACTTATCTTCTAAATTATTGCGATAAAATATTGCCGTGATAAATGATTTATAACACTAATATTTTATTCATAATTATTTACTAATACGATTTAATAGTTGAGTAATTTTCATTATTATATACCAAGCAATAAATCTTTTAAATGTAATGTGATGTATCTCAAAATAATCTCTTTTTTAAGTGATAAAACAATCAAAAATTGTCTTTACACATAGTTTAAAACTAATTAAATAATTGTATGAACTATTAAAGATGTTTTAGATATAATACACTCATATTTTCTAGCAATATTATACAATAACTTTTATAACGAGTATTATAACCTAATTTTTTAAGTTAACGTTCGTTTTACTATCTTTAAACCGAAAAATTAAGTCATTACTTAAGTTTTTTAACTTAAATCTAGACATTTTATTATTACGTTTGTGTAACGTTTATTAGTTGATATTTTCATCTTAACACCGAAAAATTAAAAATAACAGAGATCTACATTGGTTTTTAGTCTATTAGTGAATATTTATCAAACAACAAAATTATTCAAAATTGTTTTCATAAAAAATAATTGACTTTGAAGAAACTTTTATTTGCGTACTTTAATGGACACAATAGACTTAAGTAAATATATATATATATAAGGATATGAAACAATAAAAAGCAATAAAAAACAAAAAACAAAGAGCTTTTTTGAGGGTTTTTTTGGAATTTTTCTGTACTATTAATGAGGCAAAAGAGATGAATAAGGTCATCATTATTACTTTTTTCTTTATCTTTTAAGTATGTAGTTAAAGGGCTTCTTTGGCATGAGAAACGTTTGGTCCGAGCGACGGGCTTCGCTGTTTTCACTGGCATAAGGCCAGAAAACAACCTTGCCACTGGCTAGAATCGATATTGCCCTGGCCAGCTCCTGCACCACACATTTACACATAAACATACACTTTGTATGATATATATTTACATTTGTGTATACTCTTCTCACTCTTAGGTCCGCTGGTTTTGTGTAAACCTACACATTTTATTAGAACGAAGAGAGGACAGGATAAATGTATGGTGAACGAGATGTGACCCAAAAGTTTGTGTGTATAATATTTATTCTGTACTTTTATTTTTTGCTGCCAGAACCCATTTATTTACTGTGATGATTATTCACAATGTTGCTAGCGATGGGCCTGTATTTCTTCATATTTTCTGTCACTACCCGATAGCGCATTAAACCCAACGCGACTCTTTTTTGAACTTTAATTTTAAAATGATACCAAAAGTACTCACATAAATTTGATTGTTTATTAATACCAAATAATTTTTATAAACAAATATATTTCAAGTAGAATTTAATATAGCTAAAATGTTTTAAATACTTTTAACCATAGTTAATATTACATATTAATAAATTCACTTAAAAAAATCAATTGGTTTTAATAAAATTGTAATAGATAATCACTGAAGTTTTTGAAAAAAAAAAAGAAAAACTACATGAAATTATACTTGTAACTAAAAAGTATCATTGTCAGTTAATGAATAATTCAATAGTGAATAAAACAAATTTAGTAAAAAACTATTGATTTTTTTAACAAACATTTTACTGAATATATTATGTAATGTTATTTTAATAAAAAAATTGATATTTAACATTTACATAAATTGTAATAAAATACAAATAAATATAACATAACTTAAAAGCTATTGTCGTAATATAATAGGACAAAAATAAAAATTATTTTTACTTTTTTTAGTAACCACCGTATATCAAATATAGTTTTACCAATAAAACAATAATTATGATTATTAACATTTTTCATTTATAAAATTCAAACAATTTCTAGAAATGTATTTTGATTTTCATAAGTATATCAAATTTTAATTAAGACTAATTTTATTTTATTCTCGTTAAAAAACGACTTTGCTACCTGAATTTCAAAGATATTTAAGTATGTACAGAATACCTATTCTTAAAAAGAAATGTATCCACTTGACTGGATTGTTAATACAATTTGTTAAAAACCCATCAAACTATTTTATAACGTATTACAGCTTTATAGTTTACCATGAACAATGCATTTATCCAAATTTATGACTGTAATGTCTTTTAAGAGTTATCAAAAACTAGAATGGTTTCAATAAAATATCTTGCGTTTGACTTCATACATTACTGATATAGTAACGCCAATGCTATGCGTTTATTGTTGTACAAAATATAAATAAATTTCATTCATATCTTAATTTTTATGATCAAGTAAATTACAAGACAATATATTTTACAGCTTCATACTTCAGGCCAAAATTTATAACATTACTTTATCTTATTAATCTTTTTTTAAATATAAACTGAAACGCGTATAGTTATTCAATGAACTATCAATACATAACAGAAAATGTCTATATTTATATTTAAAAAATTATAGTTCATATGTTTTCTTTTTATTAACATAAAATAGTAAAACTATTACTAAGTGTTCGAGTATATTTAATTTTTTAAGGGTCATTTATTAATATTAAAATAAAAACCACTAGTGAAGCTTAATATATTTTATTCAACCTTTTATATTACATTTTTATATTTCATGTATTTTCTGGATAAATAGTTTATTTAACACTTTTAGTTAAAAGTTTTACAGTCCAAAAATTATTAATTGCTCATTGTCAAAAGTTTTTGTCCCTTAAAAATGAGCGTTTTCATTTTATTTTTGTATTATATTTAGTTCATAAAAAAAAGTTAAAGTAAGGGACGGATCATACGGACACTATTATTGACAGTTTTTAGAGACGATACCGAAATTTCCTCACTCTTGTAAAATCATTATAATTAGTGTAGAGCAATGTTATAAAAAAAATAGTTATATCTTAAAACTCTTTAACGCAAATGTTACTGACTGTGTTACAATTATTGTAAAGAAAAAATGCGGCGTTAAGCTTTTACTACTTTTAGATTTTAGTCACATTGAAATTATGTTTGTAGTTTTATAACAGCGAGTTGGCCAATAAATCGAGCAAGTGCGCTGTTTGACTTTCGTAGATAAATTCCATCAAATGGCACGTTAAATCTTCGACCTTATACGCATTATAACTGAATTATATTGCTGGCGTCGTTTTTATTTCTTCCATTTCGTTCGTTCAAATCCTTCCGAAACGCCCTATATGGTACAGATACTATATTTATATTGTATTTTTTGCACATATCTATTATTTTCTCTTTCACTTTTACACAACCTATTTGTGCAATTGCAAAAAAAGCTTTTCCAATTACCATTTCCGAGTGAATGCGTTGCAAACACTTGATACAGGAACACCGCACAATATTGAACTTATAAAATTTCAATATTATAGTACTTCAATTTTAAGATGTGTATTTCCGATGAAACACACAGGAGATTTTTAAACTTTTTAAGTTAAATTAGCTTACCTACAAAGATAAAAACATTTGTAGAATCAACTAATTGATTATTTTGGCGTTTCAGTTATATACTGTAGGCATATTTTTTTGTGAATTTGAGGAGAAAAAAAATACAAAAATATTATTTACTTAAAAAGTCTGAAAAAATCATTTCAATCCATTTTTATAACCAGACACGAGTTCAAACGTATTTTTTGAGGGGTTCATTTTACTAAACTTGACTACATTTTTGTTTTAATTACAAATTTAGGAATAAAATACCTAATAAAAGTTAACACTTCGTATAATTAATATAATACGGTTATCAAACTAGGAAATAATTTATGATGTTGCACCTATTTTGAAAGTTTTATAACTCCCTGAGTCTTTCAACAAAAGTAAGTTGAATTCACCTTAATACTATAGAAATTCAAATAAAATATTTTGATGGGACACCCTACTAAACGTAAATTATTGCACGGTTAAACGAATATAAACCATCTGAGTATGATTACTTCACCGAATATGAACCTTCGTGATACAGTTATTCGACCAACACGCACATATGGTTTGATACATGTAAACATCACTGTTTTAAAATCAGAAAAACACTATGTACTGAAAGCGATGTACACCGTGTCTTATACGATTTATGAATATAAATACTGACACCAGGCCTGCACTTAAAATGATATTCGGGATTATTCTCTTTTAACTACGTCAATAAAAATATAAGATTATTTACTGTATTTGATTGGAATGACACGCTTTTCAATACTTCCACGATAGTAAATGAAACTTTGGAGTGTAATTTTTCTGTTTTCCCGGTAGCAAAATGTCAGTAATAGTTGCATATTAAACGTATCTTTGATCGTAAACGTAGATCTCTAAACTTTAGACCTTTATAACGCATGCAACAATAAATCTCTCAGCTAAATAGCTTGGCGTGGCAGCGTGATCAAAATCATTTTTAGTTCCAAGTTTTTGATATAGTAGGGCCGATCAGCTGTAGGTCATCTGGGACGTTTCTCATACATTTGAAAAAAATAATAGGAAGTGGTAAACGAGTAATATAAAAATCTCGTTTTCTTGGACCTATGGCTTCAGTGGTAAACTACGCAACGTAAAAATAAAGTAAATACATCTATTTTTTAGCTTGATTAAGAATGGTAACTTCAGTTACTTAAATGACAAATATATTTTTTATTGCAAATTTAGATTTTATTTATATCTCAATAAAATAAAACTTCGCAGTGAATTCTAATATTACTAACAAAAAATATAAACGATAATGTTTACTTAAAAAAATACTTTAACTACTGTTTTACACACTTAAGTAATGACATTTAATTTTAGCTAACTTTCTGGAACTTATTTCCTATATCCGTAATCGTTTGTCATCAATAGAAAGTCAATATNACTTATTTCCTATATCCGTAATCGTTTGTCATCAATAGAAAGTCAATATAAAATTAAACTTTACACGAAATACGCTAAATATATGTGGTATTATGCGAAATTAGTGTAAAGAAATTATACAACGGTGATCTTCATATGAAACAACTATAATGACTTTCGATGTAAAACTATTTTAATAGTTTTTATAATCCACAATACAACCATAATATGCATATTAATAAATTCCGTGATTAGGTGGTTGTTATAAATGTTACAAAAGCAATAAAATTATAGATAGATAATAATATATATTCGATTTTTACAATTGGACATAAAAAATATATATACACTTAATATATTAATTATT
>NW_026100068.1:0-8722 GCF_025091365.1 Daktulosphaira vitifoliae
ATATATTAATGATAAGTTCAATATATTTTAATATTCAGTTAATTATAAAACAAGTTCAGTAAAAAGTTATTTAAGAATAAACAAAAAGTTCTTTGGAATGATTATTTTAAGCATTTTTTTTCTTAACTTCGAAAAACTTTGACTTCTCGTAAAAACAAAGACTCTAATGAGTAGATTTCATTAACGCCTTGTTTTGTTCTTCATTTGCGGAAATCTTTCAAATAATAATAACAATAATAGTAATTAACTACGCAGTATAGTACTCGAGGGATGTGACAACTTTGATTCGACCCTAGCAAACGGTGAAGTGGACTGAAAGACGGTGAAATGGAAGAAAAACTAGTTAGATAATATAAACCCGTCAAGAGTATCCTAAAGTTGGGGAGAAACATAAGGCGCTAGAAATTTAATTAAGACACTTCTCCGTCGTCTGCCGTCCGCGAGATGCCCGAAACGTCGAATGAGAGACAGAGTTTTTGGGGTCCAAAAGTTTCCATCTTCATCAAAAACGATTGGCTGGGCCAGTATCGGGGAGGCAGTTTTCCCCTCTATGCTTTTTGCCAACGCCGTCAAAATGATTATCAGACTATATTAAAAGTTTCCATTAGATTGAAAAGCTCTCCAGCCAACGCTTTTAATAGCTAATTTATTTTCTCTCGAACTGTTACGGTTGACTAGTTAATTAACTGCTAAATAATACACTAAGAAAAATGTGTAGCTTATGCCTTCAAGTTTACACGATTCAAAAGAATCGTGTAAACCTTACAAGGAACGTATCATGACGTCGTGTGTGTTCGATTAGTTGCGGTATATTACTTTTTCAGGAGTATAAAAGTTAGCCTTATAATTTTAGGTACAGATATTAACAATATTATATGCATTATATTAGAAAGTATTAAACATAATGTTAATTATTTTTTTTTAATTATTACACATATCTAGTTCTTTGTTTTACTTTAAAATTCTGAAGAAATATTTTCATGGTTTCAAAGCGACGTACTAAACTCATTCGAAGTACTACCCAATATAAATTATGTAAATAATATGATTTGTACTGATAATTAATCAATATAAATCTATAATAATTATTACGGTTGGAAAACTTTGTCCCCGTAAAATGTTGTTAGATATTAAAAATACAATTTTTTTTAGGTTACAGCCTATTAAATTATTATTGTTTTAAGATAAACATAATAATTACAATAATTTAAACAACGTGATGTGTATTTGTACACATCAATTTCTCATTTTATAAATTTGTAAACATTCTGTTTACTTTTACTGTAGAAAATAAGTTTTTATCTAGTAGAAATGTCATGAATCCTTTCCGGATTTATATGATAACTGTGTCATCTATATTGTATTCACATAGGTAAATTTTCTTTGAGGTTTTCCTGTTACGAAAATTAATAAACAAGTTCGTCAGACGTACTTCATATGTACTGTACATGATATCCACACACACACGAGTGTCGTCAAATGCCATACGGCGGCAAGTCTTTATTAGTCCGAGGCAGCAGTAACTGAAGATGCAATCAAGAACCGATAGATAGTGAAGTGCAGAAGGGGACTGTGTGCCGAATACAAAACGGCGACTGACGTCACGGTGACAGTGGCAGCCAGTAACATCTCGGTCGCGCTGAAATGATGGATGGGCGGCTGTCATATTTATTCTGTTAAAGAAGGGTGAATGTTCTATGTGTTTTTTGCTTTCTCTTTTTATATTTAATTCAGCCACTGTGATGTGATGGGCGCGGGTGAGGGTGAACATTTTCTATAGAAATATAAAGGGTTTTCGATATGGATGGATACAGGGGGAACGCGCATAAAAGGGGCATTAAACATGTATGTACATCAACAACGTCTCAATAAACTATATCACGACAAAAAAATGTGTTTTATGTCGATGTTGTCAAAATTTCAAAGAGAAATTATCCAAAATAGCGCGTAATCTTATCTACAAGTATTGGTTTAAAACTTTGGCTACTGGATAATATATCACAAGTTTATGCAGTCAATACAATAATCATTTTTAACTACTCAGTACAATATATTTAAATGAATTATTAAACCTAAAATTCTGTTTTTTTTTTTAACATTTTACAAATATAAAATCTCGAGATCAAAAATAAAAAATATACAATTGTTTTTATTACTGACCTATTTATTCATACTATGTTGGATAACAAATTAAAATGATATTTTTCTATAAAATATTACAAAGAAAGACAATAGAAATATAATTTTATATTTAAATGAAGACATTCTGTACCCATTTATCTTCGCTGACAAACCCATCAAAGAATACTTATATCTATTGTATCTGCTAGTCGCGAGTATTGGCCATATTTCACACTAACTTCGAGTATATATTTAATAAAGTTTTTAATATCAAGTGTAAGGTAAAATGTATTGTATGGCTTGTTTCTTTATCACTATTGATATATAGCGTTTTTTAATTTTACTGAAATCCTACACAATGTATTTATCGGATGCGTCGCCCATAAAATAAATTGCAATACTAAAAATAAATCTATTTTTTGAAGAAATAACGTGATTTTTTCATTAATTAAACATATTTGATTATATTAAACATTGAAAGCGATTTGACAATTGAAAAATCTTAATTTATTATATTCCTAAATAAAAATGTTCAACTTGACTATTTCTTATAGGCAAAATTTACTTTAATAAAAAAAAAAAACAAAAAACAAGTGCCTAGATATTATATTGTGTTAACAAATTAAAAATCGGACCATTAATGTACGACGGAGGCAAAAGCCATGCCAAAAACTGTAGACTTTTTTTGACACTCACTAAGAATAATTTTAAAATATCGACTTCTGTCCCCAAAAAGCAGTAGTGAGTCTTCCAAACATTGTAACGGATATTATGCACACATATTGCGAGGTCACCACGAAACCCTCGGGAATTATAAAATAACAACTACGGTTTTCTTAGTGCACAGTATGATGGCTTTTTCCCTCTCTTTTATATTCTATGTATAAATATATATATATACATACAATATTTACTTTTTTCTGGCATCCCATTTAAAAGCGTTTTTTTTATTTTTATAAGATTAATGACCCAACAACTTCAAGAACATAACCACTGCATAAATTCTTTAACCCTTGTTATAAAATTATGAATGTCTATTGGTTAAACACTGCGCTGAAGGATTGGTAAAAAATGACACACTATAATAGTTATGTAACAACTAATTAATACATTTTGATATTTTTTTTCAGTGTTAAGTAATATTATAAAACACAAATTGTATACACGAAACACAATAAATATTCTGGATTTTAATGCACATATTATTATAAGAAATTGTATTGTTTTTCATTTGTTCTTTAATTTATGCTTAGAATAGTTTATCACTATTCTAAGCATTTTTTAGTTATAAAATCTTCAATACTTTAGATGAAAATTAACTGAAAAATTATACTAGCTTATACGATGTCATCAAGTTAAAAACTGTAATTTTGTATAGTAACAATTTGTTTTCAAAGGTTTGGTGTCAACAACCATGTTTAATTCTTAATTTTTATTTACAACAAGTATAACTGAAATCCGATTGTAATATTTCTGTAATGTGATTCATTGAATTTCATTGTCAAAACTTAAAACAAAATTGCTAAATGGCATAGTTTGTATAAGTTTTTAATAGGAAAGAAATCTCTATATTCTATTTTTATTAAATATTTTATAAAATATATAATCACTTAAAAAAGTAAATAATATTGCTTATTATTGCATAAAATGGGGTTATTTTAATAAAATAGTTTTCATTTTTAAATTTTATAACTTTTTGTATGATATTAAATATTTTAAATAATTCATATCATAAAATTTTAATATGTATTTATTTTCGTTTCTATTATGTGGTTTGCTTGGAGACGTATTTACTATCTGATGATATATTTTTAGAGCATATTTTTTATATTAATTATTTCCAGTTATATATACATATATAATTAACTTACAAACAAAAATCATAAACCTTAAAATTTTGATGTGCACTGTTAAAATATGTAAATAATGATGCAATAACAGTTTGGTAGTATCAGTGACATTAGCTTGAACACAATTTTTATGTTATTTTTCATATTAATAGTCTACATGAGCTTATGTGATACAGAGCAACTTTGTTAAGGAAATTGATGTAATTTTAATAATAACCGCAATAACCTATGATATTGTTGTGAAAACACCTCAGGTCCTATTTAGAAAATATTATGGAAATGTGAATGGATATATGAAAACATATATCTATTTATCTAGTAAATTATTCTTTAGTTAATTTTATCAATTAACTGTGGTTATTTTTAAAAAAATGAAAATAAATTTTGAGGAATAATATGATTTTTTATTAATAGGTTTTATTTTGCTATATAAAATATATTTCTCTCAAATAAAATTAAAATAGTTTACTTAATAGACGCTAGAGAAGAATTGTTTTGTAAAATTAATGATTTTACAATTTTATTGCTTAATTAAATACAAAATAAGTTATTAAAATAATCCTATAAAGAGACTAAATTTGGTAAGTCTATTTAAAATCAGTACAATTAAATTTAAAAAAAAATTATCCATGAATATTAACAAAAATTTGAATTATACGTAAAATAATATTTTGTGTTTATGTATTAAAGTGTTTTTTTCTTCCTCGCCTAAATTCTAACTACTTAGAGTCGTTTTTAAACCTCCACTTGACTTAATGACACTTGTTTATGCGCTAAAATGCAAAATAAATAAACTAATATATTTAAAAAAATGAATTCCTTTTGTAAAATTTAATAATATATAAATCTAACACTCATTTTAATAATATAATTTGTTAAGAAAAAATATTTCAAAAAATAATTTTTATTCATATAAATTTTAACTTTTTATTATAAAAACTATAGTTAAGTAAAACGTTTAATGAAAAGTGCATATAAACTATATTAATATAATTACCATGAAACAACAAATATCAAAGAAAAAAAATATATCGTATTTTAAATGATCATAATTCAAATGTCCGTTAAAAAGTAGAATTTAGCTATTTTAAGAAGTTCCTCTGAGCTGAGTATGAAAGTACAATTGGTAGTAATTACCATAAAGCAAAAAATGTTCATAAAAAAAAAACATAATATTATTTTGAACAACGATCACAATTCGGTTGTCTAATTAGTTACAGAATCTTTAATAGAGACTTTTTCTTCAAAGAATTCAGAATATTTTAATAGTTGCTTTTCCGTCTAAAAAAAAATATAGTATTATTTTCTAGCTGACACATTATTTAATTGCTCTGTATATTTTCTATTTAAAATAGAAAATAAATTACTTTCTTAAAAATGTAAGTTATACGCAAATAAATAATTACTTCAATAGCCAAGTTACAAACTACAATCCATTTTGTCTGAACACGTGCTATCCAATTGTTAACCATCATCATAGTTGGTGGATAATCTAATCTTCTGATAATCTTGCCGCCTTTTTTAATAATGCGATCTTTCAGATCCTTTTTGCTTTTGATTTTTCGCATTAGACTTCGCAAGTATAACAGATAGGCTCTTTTGCTGAGTAAATTTTGCGGTGGCTCTGATGTCAAAGTAATGATATCTGTTTCAATAGAAGTCAACCATTCCATCATTGTCCGAACCGAATTATAAAACTCGTACTGTTAATAAAAATTAAACTTTACAAGTAAATAACATTGTTTGCATAGATATAACTTTTTTTAGATACTTTTTTATCGAACGATAAAGGCTTCACCCAATCAACAATTGAGCGGATCCAAGTTTTGGAGACATTAAGTTCAGGGATGAAAGCGTCTTAAAGATATGATGACACAGTATTAATAAATTTTAGTTTTATAAATACAAAAAATTAATAGACGGCTGCAAAAAATGAATTTTTTACATACCTGAGATGGTGTCTGCAAAATCAACTGTCTCGGTCATCACCAATGAACTCATAATGAATTTTAAGGTTTTTATAAACACTTAAATATGAAAAATATAAAATATTTTTTACAAATATGAAGCACACAATTTAACGAAAAAATTATCAAGAGTTTTTTCCGAATCAAACTACTAACTAAACTGAATATTTGTTTTTTTAAGCATACTAAATTATAAATACGTTTACTTAACAACACAGAATATACATAGTTATTACAATTCTTTTAAGCCAATTCATTCGACAAAAATTCATTTTATTTAAAAAATAAATAACTTCATATTGAAGTATTTCATTTTCGGTGAATTATGCTTATTTTTCTTTTACAAAATTATAATTTGGATATTTCTTGTCGACTTTATTTTTACCTTTTTTGGAATGATCAAAGCCTAAAAAAAAGCTTATAATAAAATATGAAATCTTAAATATCTAAATGATTCGATAATGGAATAAAATAATTTTGATAATTAATTGATTTAAACGATTTGTTGACGTAATAAATTGAACGAGTATATTTGATGATATTTTAAATTGACAAAATCTAATATTGAATTATACAAGGTCATAAATCAAAATTTAGAATCAAATAAAATTATCACATATTATTAGATTCAACCATCTCATATTTTTGTGTTAGCTACTGTCCTAAAATCTAAAAATATTTATGATTAATATTTTCTTAATGATCATAATTGACCTTATCGTTTGATTTTATTTCTTCAATTAAGCTACGCTTAATGTATTGTCATTTTTTTTCTATAAAATTTTGACAATAATTTCCCAAATATTTTTTTTTTAAATAAGAAAACAAAAAAATCACTTAGAAATTTGGTTAGAATATATTTAAGAAAGAGTTGTTTTACATATAATACATGATTAATAATTAATTAATTATCCATAATTGTATTATAGGTATAAGTAATTAAATTAATAGTTCCTAATAATAGACTATCGATCATATTTAAGTATATAGCAGTTCTGCATGCTAAAAATTATCTTCTTAGATGATTTGGGGTAATGTTTTCTTTTTGATCATAATTGTAAACTTTTATTCCACGTCATTCTTTCTTGTGCCCAGTCACATCTTTTTTCTACTGTTGTGTATACATAATTTTATAGCCAATGTTTACAAAAACATCATCACATCATTATAATATCTTGAAAAATCTGAAATTCCTTTTGGGCTTTTTTTCATTCTTTTCCTTTTTTTACGTTATCAAAATAACTATTAATATCTTGTCATATCCATTTTTTCCCCTTGACGAAAGCCCCGACGACTTTTACTTTTACTGTTTTTTCGACGTTCATCGTCAACGACCGCTATGGTTTTTTTTCTGCTGCTCGTCATGACCAAAGTCAACGTCGTATTCCTTCCAGGACATTAGCTGCGGCCCACCACAATTGTGGTCGCTACTTTTGTATTATTTTTCTCTCTCTCAAGACATTTTGTCCCAATATTATTTATTACAAAAACGCTGCTACCGTAGCACATGTAAAATACATTTTTTGTTCTCTTGCAAATTCGTTAAAAATATAAGATCCTATAAAAAGTCACAAGAACGCTTAATAAATATTAAGCATATTTTTGATATAAAAAATAGTACTAAAGCTTAAGAAGGTATCAGCTATATTGCGAAAATAACAAATACACGACCAGAGAAATTTTTCAGCCCCTCTTTAGTTTTATTAATAAATCGATTTTTATTATCAGCTATTACATATTAGTATATTACTATATTTTATTCTTCTTAATTCAATAACTAATAAACTAGATTTGAATGATATTTGGGTTAAAACAATTTTTATATTACATAAATTTTTGTTCATTAATACTATTAATCAAAACATAAGTTAAGATATTATTTAGACTTAAAACCTTCATTTTATATTAGTTAAATTTAAAACCTAATCTTTAATGTAAGTTAATTTAAATAATGTCGCTTAAATTTATAGATTCAATTCATAGATATCAATATTACTTTATCTGATCAATTATTAACTTAGTTTTTCAATAAGATGTTAACAAAATTGTAACATTAATCGATTTATTGTCATTTTCTTTTATTTAAATAAAATTTTATTTATTGATAAATTTTTTTCAGTCATAAATAATAAATATTTAAGTGTTACGTCAACTTGCCCTGTTGTATGTGTCAACTTTTCCAATTGACGGGGTAAGTGGATACAAAATTAACTTTTAATGTTTTTATCTATATTTAAAATAATGTGGATAATTAAGACAAAATTATTTTTTCACATTAAACCTCTATGTAATTTTGAAGTTATCTGTTAAATTTCATTACTCTATCTAAAATATTATTGATACNGTAATTTTGAAGTTATCTGTTAAATTTCATTACTCTATCTAAAATATTATTGATACGAGAGTAAAAACTGTATCAACTAGCCTTCTAACACATAATACTTTGAAAGATTAAGAACTTAATAATAATTTGAGTAAATATGACTAAGTGAATACAATAGATCATAGTTTATTCATACATCTCGATTTTTCAAAGTTAAAAATAACTATGAAAATAATACCCAATTTTCTTATAAATTATCTGTTTTATATACAGAAGTTCTATTTTATATAATACAACAGTGATGCAAATGTTCTTATAAATATTGAAAACTCGAATTAATAATATTTATAACCGACATAAAGAGTATGTCTTATATTGGAATTTTGTTTCCACATTCATTTACACTTATTATTTTACTTTCGGCGAGTCATTTCTAAACAATTTATAATTTTTAATATTAA
>NW_026100069.1:0-2784 GCF_025091365.1 Daktulosphaira vitifoliae
ATTTCTTTTAAAATATTAAGTTATTTGAATAATTTTTTTTTTGGTTTTTGTTATTTACATATGTGCTTCCATTTATCTGTTATAAAATAATTATTAGATCCATATTTTATATCTTATAGGGTGTATATTATATTTTTTTAATGACAGCATACTTGTTAAAAAATCTTTTAAATAGAGGATGATTTATTAAGAAAATGACTGGTTAATAACAGCTTTTGGACCAGTAGTTTGAAAGTGATTCTCGTTTTCATACCTAGATGGAAGAAAATGACTAGTGATAAAAATGCAACTCCCAATCATTACAATTAATAATTAATAGCTTTCGAAATACTGGTAAAAAAATTGTTATACACCAGTAATTTTTTTTATTAGATAATTTTTAATTTTATGAGATAGTTAAATATGTACTGTTACTATTTTAAATTGACATCCTTATGAGATATAAGGAAAGGACCCAAAAATTATTTAATAATAGACAAATAAAAATAAATCAGTAATTAAAAACTAAAAAAAAAATGTTCTCTAAAATCTTAATGTTTTAAGAGAAATTGAGTGGCTAAAGTTAAAAGAATAACTATTTATTATTATTGAAATATACTTAAATGTTGGAATAGTACATATATGATAGCTAAATTATCTTTTTTAAATGTTTAATAATTATTAAATTATTTATAGCTAAATTATTTTAATTTTTGTCTATAATTTTAGTAATATTCATTTTTAGAATCTTACTCATTAATAAAGATGCTCGACAATTAGGACATGTAGGATAATCCCATGTATTTTTCAATCTATCAATGCAACCATCATGATATTTGCAACCACAATCATGAGTACTGAATCCCGAAGAAAGTTCTTCTTTGCAAATAATACAATCTTAAAGAAAAAATATTAACCCATTAGTTTTTAGATCAACAAAATTATAATAACGCTGATATGCAGAGTATTTTAAATCGAAATTATGGTACGAGGTAATAAAATAATAATTATTTTATTACCTCGTAAATTATTTACTTATACTAAAATTTATATGATGCACCTAATAAAAAAATCAAAGGTTTTTATTCTATTTTCATAAGTAGAGTGTTGCTATAACATATATCATGAGTATTAAGGTGAATTTTAGTAAGGCCTACAAATGGCGAAATTGAGAACTAAAGTTTCCTATTTACAAATTCAGGAGTTTTCTCCCCTGAAAAATTTATTTGTATTTAAAATAAATATTATAACATAATTGCATCGAAATTATCATACAAATTTAGGCATAACTCAATTTATTATGAGTTGGAAAAAAATTTAATTTTATGTATTTCATTAAATAGTATTAATATTTCTCTGAGTATCTCTTTCTGGAGAAACTTTAAAGAGTCACTTAATCCAGTTTATTTATAATATTGACAATTATGTAACAGAAAAAAAAAGTTTTACTACACAGTATTAATTTTTTTTATCACAGTTTATTACATCAAATATTAATAAAATAATTAGCATACCTTTTTGTTCGGTTTCTAATGCTGTAATCATATTTTTTTAATTATTACTTATCAAATATACAATATGCCTCATATACAGTTATTGTAAAATATATTAAAATAAAAATATAAAAAATAATTATGATTTCGGTAGTTAGAAAAAAAATTGTTTGATTTTTATTTTTCAAAAATCCATCTACAGTTTCACCTAGCTAGTTGGCAACCCTTTTTAATAATTTTAATTAATATGAAAACCTTTATCTCCGTGTTTTAATTTTGTAATTAATTTTTTTTTATTATTACTCCTAATTTAAAGGAATATCATTCAAATCTATTATTATTATCTAAATATTACAATATTTTCCATTAAAAAGTAGAGTGAAATCAGTTTCTTATATATTAAAAAAAAAGGTGTTTCACATTTATTTAACAAAAATATTAGAATACACAATTTAACAATGTGTGATTTTATATTTCAATAAGTTTTCAGTTTTTATCCAAGTAACGTTATGAATGTTTTACTGTAGGTTATGGATTTTTTTATTATTGGTTATTAGATAAAATATTAATAGAATAATTAGCATGTCTTTATCTTCAGGTTCTAATACTGTAATCAATGTTTTTTTATTATTACTTATCAAATTTAAACGATTTTTGAGAATTTATATATAAAAAATCGAGTAGGTCGTAGTATACCGAATAGGTGGTAGTATTAGGAAGTTCAAGTGTGCAGTAAGTAAGGTCAAGCTTAAGAGGTATGATGAGTAGTATAATAGTCTAAGAACAAGAAAAAGCGAAAAAGAAGTCTATAGACTTGCAAAAGTAAGAGAAAAAAAGTCTAAAGATTATCATTATGAAAATTGTATAAAAAGTGTTATGTATATTTATAATAGGGTACTATTGAGTGATGATGATGTGAAAGAAAGTGAAAGAATATTTTAAAAAATTACTGAATAATGAGTATAAAGAGGCATTAGAGTATATATTGTGGAATGAGGAACTGGTAGATTTAATTAGTGAGAAAGAGTTATAGGAGTCTGTGGCACCAATGAAAAATAATAAAGGCGGTGTTGGCCATAAAGTGGTTGAAGAATCTTTTTAATAAAATCTCATTATAAAGGAAAATGCCAAAATAATGGAAATATAGTATTATGGTATCAATATTTAAAGGTAAAGGAGACATATAGGAGTATGGAAATTATAGAGGCATAAAGCTTATGAGTCATAGTATGAAAATTCGGAAAAAGGTAATAGATTAGAGAAAAATATATTAATATATATATATATATATATATATATATATATATATTAG
>NW_026100069.1:4676-8714 GCF_025091365.1 Daktulosphaira vitifoliae
TGGCCGCCACTCCGGATACGGTGCGGTATGCGCACACCGTCCGGAGAGCGGCCCTTCTCTGGACCCGGTTCAACGCTTCTACGTTTTTGAGCGAGTATTCCAGTATACTCGCCCAGACCGGGGACCCGTAAAGGAGGACCGAGTGAACGACGCTAACTAGCAGTCGGCGTCGATGTTCCTTCGGTCTCCCGATGTTCGGCATCAGTCCCGCCAGGCGGTCCATGACCTTCTGAGCCCGCTGGGCCGCACGTTCAATGTGCGGCCCGAACATCAACCTGTCGTCGATGAGCAGGCCCAGATAGCCCATGGCCCGCTTCAGCGGGACGTCAGTCCCCAGTACGGTGAGCCTAGGGGGAACGTACTTGTACTTTCGCGTGAACAAAACCGCTTCGGTTTTGTCCAGCGCTAGGCACAAGCCGGTCCCCTCCTGCTGGATCCAGTCAGTGACGGCGCAAAGCGCACCGTTTGCCCGGAAACCAGCCTCCTCCGCCGAAGTGCCTTCCGCCANACCCGGAAACCAGCCTCCTCCGCCGAAGTGCCTTCCGCCACCACGAGCGTTATAATAATGTTGATCCATACACTTTTCAATATGTCATAGCATTATAAAGTTAAAAATGTAAAAAATAAAATCGAGAATTTTCACACAATAATAGCATTTGGTAGCCATTTTCACCGTGAAGATAAAATAAAGTCCGAAATTTTTTTTTGGCATAATAAAGTAAATTACATTAGCTTTAATTTAAGATATATATAAAAGTGTCAGACCTTCCGGAACACTTTCAAAAGTTAAGTTGAAAAAGCAATTTTTTTGTAAAAAAGTTGTCATTTTAAATCTCCCCTTGTGGACAGGTTATGGGTTAAATTTATAAAAAAAATATACCAAACGAAAGGTAATAATATTACACATCTATATAAAAAAGAATTATATTGATATGTTCATTTTTGAAAAAGTTATGGCACTTTTAAGTAAAAAAAATTGAAAAAATTTCGAAAATTAGCGATTTTTAAATTTGTAATTTTTTTGGAGGTTTCCCCCATTTACGGGGAACGAGGGCATTTTTTTCAATTTTTGAGGGTAATGTCTTCGACTAGATACAATTTGTGATCTTTTGACGTATCATTGAAAGAAATTGGTTCGGTGAGAGCTGAGAAAAAGTGGTAACAGACACAAAAAAAAATAAATAAATAAACACATCTTAGTAAAACCAATACCTTGTCAGCTTCGCATCGAAGCTAAAAGTTATTCAATTTAGCCTATTATAAAAATAATAATTATAAAAAAATAGGGCTGTGTATTGCCCTTATAAGATATTTTAAAATAAAATAAAATACAAAACCTAGAATTTTAATAGAAAAATAGCATATTTTGAATACGGTAGCCATTTGCGCATAGAAGATAGGTCGTCGGGACAAATTTTTTTTTTTATTTTACAGTACATAAAATAAGTAGTGATGGGAAATATCATATAGAAACTATCGAACTATTCGATAGTTGTCCATTATTCGAAAAATTCAAAAAATATTCGAATAGTAAAAATATTCGATAGTTTATGCTAAAAATAAACTATTCGGTTGTATAAACACAATTTGAATAGTTATACGATAGTTTAAAATATTTGAAAATGCCCATCACTAATGTTTGCTATTATTAATTGTATAATAATTTATTTATAAGTATTCATTAATTATCTTCTTATCATAATTAAGTATAATTAATACAAATTTTAGGTAAAACTAATCGAACATTTTTTAAAACCATTCGGTAGCCCATTCGAATAGTTTTTAAAACTATTCGATAGTCTATTCGAATAGTTTATGCCAAAAATAAACTATTCGATAGTTTTTAAAACTATTCGATAGTTTATGCTAAAAATAAACTATTCGGTTGTATAAACACAATTTGAATAGTTATACGATAGTTTAAAATATTTGAAAATGCCCATCACTAATGTTTGCTATTATTAATTGTATAATAATTTATTTATAAGTATTCATTAATTATCTTCTTATCATAATTAAGTATAATTAATACAAATTTTAGGTAAAACTAATCGAACATTTTTTAAAACCATTCGGTAGCCCATTCGAATAGTTTTTAAAACTATTCGATAGTCTATTCGAATAGTTTATGCCAAAAATAAACTATTCGATAGTTTTTAAAACTATTCGATAGTTTATGCTAAAAATAAACTATTCGGTTGTATAAAAACTATTCGAATAGTTTTTCGATAGTTTTCAAAAACTATCGAATACTATTCGATAGTTTAAAATATTCGAAAATTCCCATCACTAAAAATAAGCTTTAATTTGATATATGTTTAAAGGACGCAGTCTTTCCGGAACATTTTCAAAAATTAAGTTAAAAAAGTTAGTTTTTGTATATTTGCTATTTTAAATCCCCCCAATGAGCAGAATAAGTGTTAGATTTTCAAAAAAATGATATCAAATGAAAGGGAAATATCTAAGGTTTTAGTATAAAAAATAATTATGTTGATTTGTTTATTTTTGAAAAAGTTATGGAAGTTTTAAGAAAAAAAGTGAAAAAAATGAAAAAATTTACCGATGTTTAAATTTGTAATTTTTTTGGATATTTCCCCCATTTGATCTTTTGTAGTATCGTTGAAAGAAATCGGTTCGGTGAGAGCTGAATGTTTAATTGCTTTAATTTCAAGTAACTTTGGTATGAAAAATTTTACTGAGTGGACGAACAGTTGGTGAAATATTTTTATACTTAAAAATAAAAAAAAATTCAGTAAAAAATTAAAAGATAATTTTTTTAATTTTTACAGAAAGTTATTGATTTTTTGATAAAAAACAAAAATGTCTTTTTTATAGTAAATATTTAAGTCTACAAATTAAATTCTATTAACTTTTATTGTAAGTTTAATAGATTTTTAAATTTGTAATTTGTTTGGATATTTCTCCCATTTAGGGGGAACAAGGGGAATTTTTTCAATTTTTGAGGGTAATGTCTTTGACTAGATACGATTTGTGATCTTTTGACGTATNTTTTATTTTTCTTTATTTTTATTTTTTATTTTTTTTATTTTTAAGTATAAAAATATTTCACCAACTGTTCGTCTACACAGTAAAATTTTTCATACCAAAGTTACTTGAAATTAAAGAAATTAAACATTCAGCTCTCACCGAACCGATTTCTTTCAACGATACTACCAAAGATCATAAAAGATAATCGTATCTAATCAAAGACGATACCCTCAAAAATTGAATAAAGTTCCTTCGTTCGCCTTAAATAAGGAATTTCATGTGAAAATTTTCGATTTTGTATTTAAAATTTTTAACTTTATTATCTTATAACTTTTTGAAAAACGTATGGTTCAATACAATTTTTTTTATAAAAAGTAGTATTTATATTTACCGTTTATTCGACATACTTTATTTTTAAATCGGATTATATATATAGCCTTAACGGTGGAAATAGTTACCAAATTCTATTTTTTTGTAAAAATTTATGATTTAATATTTTACATTTTTAACTTAATAATGCTACAACTTATTGAAAAAGGTATGTATCAATACAATTTTTTTATGAGAAATAATATTTATATCCCACTTTCATACGACATACTGTATCTTAATCAGTATATAAATAAGGAAATAGCATATCATATAGCTTTTGTAATAGTCTGCCATTTTTTTTATAATTAAACACTATCTAAAGATTTGTATTGAAGCTCTTTTTATGGTAGTGATTTTAATTACTGTCAAATATCATTATACTTGACCCAACTATGCCATGTCACCACTGTGCAGCGACCTTCCTGTGTTGGATTTTTTTATCTTAAAACTTGCTTGAAGTGCTTGAGGATATATCCATGTTTACATGTAAATTAGGGTTTGCCATAGTAATTAGACAACCAATAAATTTTTAAAATGATTTTTTAATTATATCATCATTCAATTACTTACAGATTAAATATAATTTAAACATTTTTTTTTCGTTCTCTTTACACATTATTATTGAATTAATAACTATCTAATACTTTTTAAGTGCATCCCTTATGTCTTGTAAAGTTT
>NW_026100070.1:0-6603 GCF_025091365.1 Daktulosphaira vitifoliae
TATTCGTAGTGAGCTTTCGTTTATTGGACATGCAAGAATATGGGGTGACCCACGAAAGCCGTTTCATTTTTGTAAACGTAATGTCACAATCGGTAATACCGTTTCGTTTGTTTTTTATCAGTCCGATAGCCGATGGCTTTGATATCGTAATCGTGTCAGTGTAGGCGATATATTTCGGTTTGGTAGCAATCTTGTCCGCGGAAGATCCGTTTGGATTCACGGTTAGTATTTTGACGTTGTAGGGCACTCTAGCGTTGGTCGTTTTTGACCGATCGGTGGCCAATACGGTGTTTCTATACATATCGTGATTTTCGTCTGCCGAAAAGGATTCAATACACGACGGTAATGTCTGTACACACAGAACTCGTAAGCTTTTTGCGAAGATTTTAAAAATTTCAATTGCTCTCCATAACACAAAAACCGCCGTAATTCGTTCAAAATTATTTACTTGAAGTACGTTTATTTGGTTTCCATCAAATTCACACAAAAGTAAATATAAATTAATACAGTATACAGTATCACGATAAACACACCGTGTGCCCGTTGAAATTATCAGCCAGATGAATTAAATGTTTTTTTTCAATAATGAACATTGAATTCTTAAATTTTCTTAAATTAATAACTTAAATAGAAAAATAATAATAAATCACATATATCCGTAGTTTTCGATGGCATATATATATGCCATTGTGGTGGATCTGGATGGCTTGCCTGAGGGTATTTAATATTTATTTGTTGTTCGTGTTACTGTCTGGAATCCCAATGGAGCAATCCGCACAGAGTCCTTCAATATGTGTATATGAGGTAGTGATTATGTGTATAGTAATGTATTCAACACATTCAAAGCAATGCATTATAATTATAGATATTATAATGTATTATATGATTTGCATTAAGTTACAAAAGAAAAGTAAAGATCAATATGTTGTATTAATATGGAACAATCTTTTTGTTCTAACTTATATTTTTAGTAGTTCAATAATAACGCAAAATGTAGTTAATAAAGATATAATCAATCGAAATAAAAACATATAAAATATTGATACACTTAAAAACGGATAAATAAATAATACACAAAATAAAAACTTAAAGTCACAAACGTACCACACGGAAAGAGATTACCTTCGGTACTCCCGAGGTCTTCTCTTTCTCCCCTTTTAATTCATTCCGTTTCATCTTATATACTAAAATATTTTGTTTGTCTTTTTATAAAATTCATATAGTAATCATTTTCAAAAAGGTTTATAAATATTTACTTCCTGATCTAGTAACAATAATTCGGGGAATTACAATTAATCCAAACATTACAAAAGTGTTCTACTTTTAGGTTTACAAATAATAGACTATATTATATTTTAGTAATAATAGATCAAGAGATTCATAATGCCATAATTTTCAAAAATGTTTATAAATATTTACTTCTTGGTTTAGTAACAATAATTTGGGGAATTACAATTAATCTAAACATTACATAAGTGTTCTACTTCTAGGTTTACAAATAATAGACTATATTATATTTTTGTAATAATAGATTAAGAAATTCATAGTTAAACCAAACATTACAAAAATGCTTTGTTTTCAGTTTTATAAAATAATGACCTATATTACACTCCCCTATGTTGAAGTAAAAAATATGCCCTCATATTTTAAATTAGTAAATTTCCATAATAAAGGATAAAAAGGAGGGAAATAGATAGAAAAATTGACATTTTTGTGTAGTGAAAGTTAAGTATATCTTTAAGACAGTGAACTGAACTCTTTTTTTTTATGTGTTTACATTTAATAGAGTATCTTATTTGTCATTCATAAACACGTTCACTTCTTTACATGTTATTTTATTATTAATATTCATGTATATCGATTATTTGTAATCGATTTATTTTTAACTTTTTTTTTATATAGAGGATAGGAAATTATTGGACTGATTTATGAAAATTTACTTTTTGTTTAATTACTATCATTATAATAATAATTTGAAATTCAACGTTATTTTATTATTATTGTTATGTGTATGCAAGAATATATTTTTCTAAATTTATCTGAAAAGGGTACACGATTAAGTCAAAGATACAATAATATTAAAAATATTTAGTAGTTTAATTTTGATAGATGAAGTGTAGAGTTGGTTTTATGACATCCATTTTATTATTATTCCATCCTTGTGTGGTTTCCATTTCCGCTTAGTCAAATTTCTTTCCAATCGAGTTTCTTTTTTATAGGAGATGGAATACTTCATTTGGTTGATCCATCTTGATTAAATGGTTTTTGCTTTGTGTAGATTTTTATACTATTAATTTGTGGTTAGTTAATTAGTGTATTAATAGAATTGTAAATATTTAAAAGAGAAAGGAAAAGACAAAAGAGAAAAAAAAAAACTAACAATATTACAGTAGTAAGAAATTATGTTTGATATTTAGGAGGTATTGGAGGTGGTAAACCCATGACGTCTACTTTTATAAACATTGGATAAATTTTGTAAATTGAGAAAGCCATGACCAAAGTTAATAATGACAGCCAAGAGATATAAATAATGTCTCCTAAAAAATTGTCTATAAGTGGAATAGAAAAAGATTTTAACATAATATCTTTAAAATATTCATCAGAGTTAATTTGTTTGGTTATATGAAAGTTTGGCACCACCGAGGTCCAATTTTTATTAAGGATTTCTGAAATATTGTTAAAATAAAATTTTTCTATTGCTTCCGGGTCATCATGTTTAATTTTTAGTGATTTAATATTGGTCCAAGAAATAGGCAATATTCTTAATATTTTTAGAGTATTTTTGTTAATTTTTTCACAAGGGTACATTTTAGGGATTAAAATATTATTATTTCTTATTAATTCTTGTTCACAAGACAATGTTATCTTAATTAAATCCGGGTAATCATAGTTTATATCTAATTCTGTTTCAGTATAATTGTGGTCATTAAAAGTTCTGACTTTCAGATTAGGTTGGGGATTAGTTATAACAAAACTATTTACTCCTATTTGTTTGATAATAATATAGTCATTTTCTATGTGTTTAATACATTGAAAATAACAGACTTGATTGATTTGTTCTAATGGTAAATTTTTGTAAATCGCCTCCACACATCTTGGTGAGAGTGTTACGTCAGCGGAAAATTTTGGAATAAAGCATAAATCAGTAACCGGAGGATCGCAATGTTGTAACCCGACACCAGAAACAACTCTATGTTCATCGTTAAACTCATTAACTGCAATGTAAGTTTTTTCTGAAAAGATTAGACAAATGGAATCATGGAATTTGAAATGAGCGGGTATATATTGAAAAAGTTTCCACATTGAATTACTTTCTTTGATGGGAATTTTTATTTTTAGTAATATTTGGGTTTCCGAAAACTGACATTCAGCAATAGGTAAATTGTAATAAGAATGTAAATTTTTTATTGGAATAACTAATTCATAACCGTCTTTATTTATTGTTTTCTGTAATTTCAATAAATCTTTGTAAAGTATATCAGTAGATAATACTCTTGGTGGAATTTTGTTATTTTTACAATGTAAATGTGCATTAGACATTCTTTCATAATCAATTAATTTAGAAAAAACAGACATTATAGTAAAAAGTATTTCTTGTATGCCCTGAATTGAATTATTTAAGTTATTGTCTTCCAACCTTGCATTATTTCTATTTTCATCATTAATTTTTTGAAACGCCGTTTTTAATAATTCGATCTTAATGTTGGTATTAGAAGTATAATTATTAAGTTGTGAAGTGATATCATTAAGGTCTTTGTGGTCAGAAGTAAAAACATCTTTTAATTTATTAAATTGATCTTTTAAAATTTGTTCATTAGAATAAAAGTTTTTTAGTTGTTTTTCGGTAGCAACATTACAACAAAAATGAAACCCGTTACCCAAAAATTGAATGCCCCTTTTTGATCTTTTATTGAAATTAAAATCATTAAGATCCAATTGATTTTCCCACATATTTTTGTTAATATTTTTTAGTATAACTAAAGATTGGTTAATAATATTGCAATAATTAGTATCTTTGTTTTTACAATAGCCTTCTACAGCTAATGACTCACCCACGTTTGTTTTTTCTTTTTCTAAAATAATCTGAGTATAAGTTAATGGAATACTTTTATCATACATCATTGCCTCTTGTATCTCGTTAAAGAAAGCACCCGAAGATACTGATACCTTAATTCTCTCCATAAATATATTTTGGCAAGTTATAAGTAACATTCCCCAGCAAAACCACATTCTAAAAATTAAATAAAAGAACATCATATTAAGTTAAATTTGGTATTAAAAATTTTTCTCCTAAATTAACTATTGCAAAATTGAAGAGACACCTAGTCATGGCTACGTCAACTTCAGGTATATGAGGTAGACCATGCTTTTTATCACATATTATTCTATGTGCCTCTTCTAATTTAAGTAGGTGCCCATTTTTTTTAAAATAACCCAAATCAATCCCAAATAATAAATTACCAAGGTTATCCTTAATAGTTAATGTAAAAAAGCCATTTTTATTTAAGTCTTCGCCATTTAAGTCTAAAATTCTATTGTTAATACCCAATTTTTTTTAAAACAACCTCATCAGTAGAACCACTCCACGTTATTAAAATGACTTCATTATACAAGTGGCCAATCCATTCAATAAAAGTATTAATAGAATTATAATTTAAATTTTGTGCATTGTTTTTTGCCGTACTGATTCTTAATTCTGCAAAAAGTGGAANTTTGCCGTACTAATTCTTAATTCTGCAAAAAGTGGAGTTAATTTTTCTTTTTTTTTCCTAAAGATCCATTTCATTCTGTCTTTGAGTGGTTCTACCTGATTGTCTAATAACTTAGTTGTATTATTTCCTAATATTAATGGCGTTCCTTCCAAATGCAAAATTAATTCTAGATCCCGGCTACCGCCAATGGCACCAGAGATTAATACTAAATCAAATTTGTTATACATACCAAATTCAAAGTCAATGATTACAAACCTTATTTTATTCATTTTATACCTAAATAAGCAAAACTTAATAATTAATGAATAATAATTTTTTACAAAGTAATAATAATAACATTTATATATACATTTATTCATTTCTTTTATAATAAGGTTTTATCCTCTGGACATGAAAAGTATCAATGGTATNAGGTTTTATCCTCTGAACATTAAAAGTATCAATGGTATTTTTACCATTTAATGTTAGAGCGATTTTATAATTTATGTCGGATAATTTTTCAATAATTTTAAATGGACCGCGATATTTATATGATAATTTTTTTGAAATATTTGGCTCATGCACATTAAATTTGATTAAAACCAATTGACCAGGTTCAAAGCTAACTTCTTTATGATTTTTATCATAGTATTTTTTTTGTCTATCTTGTTCAATTTTTATTAACTTAGGAATTTCATCCCTTATTTCCTTTAGTTTATTAATATTTTTTGATAATTCGAAAGAATCGACCTCGGGTAAGATTTTATTATCAATGGGCTGATTGGGTTCAAAACCATGCATTAAGAAANTGATTGACAAGTAAAAAATTTTGATACGTTAATTTTGAAACGTAAAAATCAAACTTTCAATAAGTCAAACGCTAAGATATCTACTAAAAACAAATCAAATTCAATTAATGTAGAAATACCATCCGAAGCAGACAAACATATGAGTAAGATTAATTTATTTTTTATATTAATATATTTTAATATACAATTTATATATTTTACATAAAATATTTATAATTTTTGAACTTATAGATCCGATTGTATTGATCGAAAAAATTCCACAAGACATTATAGACTATTATATGTCCAGTAAAAAAATTAATGCAGACGAAATAGTAAATAATTTTGGTGAACAAGAAAATGTAAAAATTAACAATTCTTGTAAGTAAGCTTAATTTATTTTATATTAATATATTTTGTTTTTAATTTACAATTTATATATTTTACATGAAATATTTATCAAAAAATTATTTATAATTTTTGAACTTATAGATCCGATTGTATTGATCGAAAGAATTCCACAAGACATTATAGACTATTATATGTCTAGTAAAAAAACTCATGCAGACGAAATAGTAAATAATTCTGGTGAACAAGAAAATGTAAGAATTAACAATTCTGAAACCCACAAGACGTATCGAAAAAAGAATAGAACTCCTGTCATCAACATCAACATACGTACAAATCCTCATTATGTTGGCAAACGTCCAAATAAACGTAAAATTATAAAATTTTATAAAGATCTTTTAACATTTGATGAAGACGAGGATTCGAGGATTCAAAAGCCTGAAACTTTTAAGACTTATCAATCAAAGAAGAGAACTCATCTCGACGACGTTAACGATTCACGTAAAAAATTTAGACTAACAAATAAATATGAAGACAAAGTAAATAATTCTTATACTCTTAATTCAAATCGTAAGAATAAAACTCCTGACAAGTCAAACGTCGAGATATCTACTGAAAACAAATAAAATCCAATTAATGTGGAAATACCATCCGACAATGTCAATCATATGAGTAAGTGTCATATTTTTTATAATAATGTACACATGTGCATAGAATGAGTGGGTAAAGTATGTCAGCTGCCATACATTCTTGATATTTCGTGTCTTGCTAATATT
>NW_026100070.1:7567-8709 GCF_025091365.1 Daktulosphaira vitifoliae
TTCTTTTTCAATTATGTAATTCAATTAAATTTTTTAATATATTTTTATACTTATTTGAAATTTGTAATTATTTAAATAAATAGCGATAAGATGACATTTTGCTTAAATATACTTAATAAGAACAAATATATTTTTATTTTTATGTTATACAAATAATATTTTGTTTATCATATTATACTAGATCATAATTAATGTAGAAAAGAAATCTAAAAAGTAATAAAAAATTAAATATCTATGTATAGATATATTATTTAATTTAAAGATCTTTAAAGTAATAATCAATACTTAATGAATACATAAATTCTAAAGCATTTATTTATTCGAGAAAATTTTAAAATATTTATGATTGCTAGTTTTATAAATAATTTTCGATGGCATTCTTTTAGTAATAGTAAAATGTGAATCTTACAATTTTCAACAGTTATAATTTTTCCAAATTTTTATTCTTCACTTTGTCTGGGTGAACACATGATGTTTAATCTCATTTCTGTAATGAATTATAGTCGATTAATCAAAGTTACAGTTATTGATTTTATTGAGACAAAATTAGTGTTCATCCAGACAAAGTGATAAATAAAAATTTGGAAAAATTACAACTGTTGATAGTAATATGAATTTTTTTGATGTACAAGGTGATTGATGAACTAAGCCTCACAAATTATTTCTGAAAATATAAGTTTTTTTTTTTTAATATTATTGATCTATTTTTGGCTGCTCAGTGAGTAAAATTACATTTTTATGATCATTACTTATGCTTTAAACAACCATATATATATATGTTTAATACAAATAATATTATATTTATATATTAAGGTAGCTATGGANATACAAATAATATTATATTTATGTATATATGTATATTAAGGTAGCTATGGACAGCTTGAAAAATAAATTGAACCAACAAGCTGAAGTTAAAGGTTATTTAAAACTCAGCGATCTTAAAGAAAAAGAAAAATATGAAGTAATAGCTATGAAAAATGTTAATACAAGAAATGGTACGGTGGTGGTTGCCCAACTTATAGACAACAACCATGTGTTTATACCAAGAATAAAATTAACAAATGAAGAAATTAACGAATACAATAATAATGATAAAAAAATATTCTTAAAATATAATGGCAAAATCGGAAATGCTTACATAT
>NW_026100071.1:0-8680 GCF_025091365.1 Daktulosphaira vitifoliae
TTCTTAAAATACCTCAAAAACATTTTGTAAGTCGTCATTGCTTGACATCTTCACATATAACTCGTACACAATATAATTTATATTGTAAATTCCTCATGGACGCCGATTCACATATATTTTATCTAACCATTAAATTCTACGTTTTAATCGCTATTTTTTTTATTAATATAAATTCTATCGCTATTAGACAATCAATAGTAACTAAAGTATAACAAATGTATAAATTTTGTCACAACAGAATTCAAGATCAAAGGGAAAATTAGGATTAAGAAATAGTCAACTCCTGACTATTTCTTAATCCTAATGTTAGACTGTTTACTATTGGTGACTAGAATACAAACTGTACTCTAATGATACATAACATCCCCAATATTATAAAAATAACATTATACGATATTGGCCGAATTGAACAGGCGTAAAAGCGATAATATTTGTGATTCATATTCCAATCATTCGAAATTTTATGAATGATCAATACAGATAACTATATGTTTTAGAATATCAATCATCAATAATGAACTATGATTTATTTTAGTTTAGGCCGTTTGTTTATTATAAAAATATTCTATAATAATTATGGCTTATAAAGCTCTTGGATATATTTGACAAATTGTATAAGACTTAAAACGTCATTTTTGCCTTTATATAATACTATGAATTATTTGATTTATATTTTTACTTAATAATATTTATATATAATAAAAACCAGTACTGATATAATGTGGTGCATGTTATACTTAGTGTTTAGTTGGCCAAGCAGGTTCATTGAAACCGAATGTTTAATCACGCGTTTGTTGTGGCGATGAGTTCATTGAAATACACACAAGAAGCATTGCACTTGTATATTGTAATCAGCCGACCGTGATTAAACATAATAACGTATTCGCTTATTTTACGGTTAAATTTGTACAATAGTGTTCATTCGATAATCAAGCCTTTTATAACTTTATGACCACAGTGAAATATTTTATTCGGCCTCGCGTTAAACGAATATCTGCATAATTATACTTAATCCATTTGTTTAATTGTTAAAATAATTCAGTATGATAATGTAACAGTTACTGTTGAATAATTATTAATGAATAGGTCCCCAATACGTTCTATATAATAGAATGTATAAATTCTTTTCTAAATTAACATTGACCATATAATTAAAAATCGTTGATGTTACATCCGACAAATATTTTTCTATAGAACTTTATGTAGAAATAATAATAATAAAGTAAAAGTTTATGGCAAAGTTTTCAAAATATTTTAGATCGCTTGATATTCTAACGGATCGCTTCGTTAGACATATTAATCTTTAAAATATTCAAAACAATAAAAAGTTCTATTTCCCTAAGAGATAAGATTATATTCTTAAAACTACTCTATGAACAGGCCTTTTCTTTGGATTAAACATTATTATTTTTATACTCCCTCGTGTATAATACATCTTTATGTCTAAACATGTAGCCGTTGTACGTTTACGTTTATATACTATCACTTTAAAATATTTCTGATCAATACTGTGTGTTGTATCATATTTTCCCTAGTTATTTGTGTTCTGCACTTTAATAAAAATATACTTATGTTGATATCTGAAGCATTCAAAATCAATACCCTTATAATTAACTAATGAGTTTGAAAGTCCAAAAGTTTCCAATAAAATTCTATTGATATTGATGTATATCTTTTAAAAAGTTATTAAGAGATGTATTAGTAAACGCATGTTTGGTATAATTTATTAAACGCTGCGCAAAAACATCATAACCGGTGTGGTCAGGAGAAAGTAACAGCAGATTTTTAACTAATCGCATTAGAAATTATGCTTACAGTTAAATATAAAAATATATGTATTTTAGATTTAAACATTTAATAGAAATTATGAAACCAACGTGGTGTCATCGACCGAGGTCGTTGGACACGGTTTATTCGAATTCCTACGAGCCTGAATTATTGTTTTATCGTTCATATGTAACACGTTCATGGGAAAAATATTGTTTTTTGCATTTTTTAATTGAACAAACACGACTTTCTGAAGTATGTACCGTATAGAATCTTGTGAAATCTGTTAATTAAAAATTGTTTTGCTCTTTATCGAAATGGTAATTTTTTTAAATAATTAACTGTGTTAAAATATATTTATAACAAGTTAGATTTACAATTTTCAATATTAATGTGATTTCATTAGTAATGAACCAGGTTTATTTAAAAACATCTCAATCCAAATAAAATCCATTGGGCTTTTTTGAGTTTTCTCCATTCGAAAAGAAAAATTAAGATCAGAAAATGTTGATGTTTTCTTCTGTATCTTAAGTTTGCTACCATTTTTCTTATTGGGACACTAGAGAACTCTTGTTATTGCTCAACTTTTATGTGGCCGCTGACATCTATTTAAAGTTTTTTCAGTGATGGGTAATGGAACCTTTTTATTTTTCTATTTACTGCCTTTAATAAATTTACTGTTGAGACAGCAAAAGAAAATTTACAATAGATGCCTATTGTTGCAAGGGTTAGAGTCAGCATACCAACTTTTTATTNGATGCCTATTGTTGCAAGGATTAGAGTCAGCATACCAACATTTTATTTTAAACTACAATGTTTGTTTTGTGATAAAGACATAGTTTATGATTTTACTGTAAAAATAAAGGAAAAAATTAGGGTGGAATATTATTAACTACTTCATGCAATTCAACAACTCATACTGTTTGTATTAACCGGCTTGATTATATTTAAAGAGAAATTTCAATGCTCGTTTTGTAGTCTTGAAAAATTTGTGACATACTATTTAATACAAAATGCTTGGCATGTTACAAAGATTACCACTTTTTGTCAAATTAATACCACTTCTAAGGTTGTCAGTATAACACAATCTTTCTTTTTGTTGTTCAGATATAATATTTTCTCTCACCTCTTCACTAACTTTTTACCTTACACCTTAGGGGTTTTAACTTATTAGTTAGCAAAATTAATTTTTTGGAGGAATAACACTGTAGTAATGAAGAGGACTTCTAAGACCATTTTTTTTCTACTAAAAGAGAAGGTAGGAGAGAGTCACATTTTGATAATTACAAAACTTTATTTTTAAGTATAAAAAAGGGTTGAAAGCGAATGATGACATTGTGGAAACACAAGATGATTGATTAACTATACCTTGTACAATATCTTTAAGAATATAAAATATATTATAATTTTCAAAAAAAATGTAGTCGTATCATTTTCCTTTAAAATAATATAAGCTTAAGTTTTAACTGGAAATATGAATAGAGCGTTCAAAAGTAAGGAAACAGGCTAGTTGTCAAAATAAGAACAATGGAAATCCATTTCCTTACTTTTTGAACACTGATATATTTAACTAGTCTTTCCTGGAAGTATAATAATACAAAATTATCAAATAGTGAAAATTTTTTAAGATCTTATACAATCATTATACTTAGTACAGCTTTTTTTTTTTAATACCACTATTTTTTCTCGGGTAAAACTAGGTTTTTTCAAAAAAAAAACCTATAACTCACACCTAGTGGGCTTTTTATCAAAAAAATTATTTTTAATAACCTTAAGATGACTAGTTTATTATATAGGGTGTTCATTAAGTAAGGAATCGGGTTTCTATTGTTCTTATTATTTGTAACAATTGACCTGTTTCCTTACTTACTGAACACGTTGTATATATATTTATACAGGGTGTTCAGTAAGTTAGGAAACAGTTAAATTGTTACAAACAATGAGTACAATAGAAATTCGTTTCCTTATTTACTGAACACCCTGTTTATATACTTAAAACACAATAGTGTTTTAAAACAGAACAATTTATATGTCATTAATAAAAATTAAGGTTTATAAAATAATTGTATTTGGTTGAAGGAAACTCTCAACCTAGTCACGTACACACGAGGAAAAATACTGTGTTNTTTTATCTTAAAAGTCCTCAAAAACTAAAAAAATATTAATAATGATGTTATTATTATTAATACATGACATAACATTTTATGGTATTTTTTTTTAATGAATATTATTATTACTGCTTCATTTATGGCATACATTATTTTGCTGCAACTCTTTTCATTATTTAATTAAACCACAAGTATTATTGTTTTTTTACGAAAGCTAAGTTAAATAAAAGAAAATTTTGGCTTGTTATTGAACATCTACAAATAACCGCATACTCAAACATAATTTTAATTTAGTTTTATTCAGCTCCCACGACAACTTACAATTAAATTGCAGTATGCTAAATACTTTCTTTAAATTATCAAAAATAGTCTTAATAATGCAATTAGTTTAACTGCTTTACGTTATATGTCCTTAATTGTTACTCACGTGGGTGTTAAAGTATAATTTGACGAGTAAATAGCATACATCTTAAATTGAATATTAAAAACAGCTAGTAATTTTAATTTGTGCTGTTTATATAAGTATATATATATATAAGTATTTTTGCATGTCCAAGTAAATTCAGAACATTCCATAATCGACAATGTAACTTACATTTCAAGTAAATTTTATGTATAGTGTACAGTACTTGAATATTTGCTCGTCTCTTGACGAGGGTATTACATTGTACTTAGAAATTAGTAAACTATTGACAATAATTGACACAAACATTCGGAACTATTTATTGTTACGTGAACGAGATCTATTGTGCCGTGTTCTCATATGCATAGTAAAACAATAAATGTGCTGTTTGTCATAGTATAAAGGACAAAATGGTATAACAACCCTTTCACTGTTCTATTGACCTTAGTGTTTTGCAAACAACTATTTATAACTCATGTTGTCAGTGAATAAAATATAATTATAGTTTACTTTGTACGACAGTTGAAAGTGCGAATTTATAGTGATAATTTGGATTTAATTAATGACCAGACATATAAATTGATATGCTTTATTACAGGATTTGTGCAGCGATTGTGTTTAGCTCATATGAGGATCAAAATAAATTTGAACAAATTAACCCTTGTTGCTCAATAACAGTCAGCCACATGATATATCATATATATAATTTTGATGAAGCTCTTAACTTTAATTAAGCGCAATAAGTGTATTAACCACTTATTAATTTGATTTTTACCCAGAAAGTATTAAAGTTTTAATGCGCTGAAAAAGTAAATCTTTTAGGTTAGTTTAGAAGTCCTTAAATGGTTAAAGCCTGCAAACTATATAATAGTTTGCAGGACCTATATATTATATAGATTCTAAAAAGTTCAAACTATTTCAAACTTGACCTAAATCATGCTTTTGTCTAGAAGAGATGATAAGTTTGAAACAAACGGCTCGCTTACTGATATGTTTATTTGTTCTTAAGTTTCTCCAGGGTGCGGGTGATTTTCAGTATGAAATCTGTTGACCGAGACACTTGCGGTATAAATTGTTCTCGTGAAAACTGTGTTGTATATTAAGTCAAATGAACTGGTTGTCGATTTGTACAATTTACTAAATTTATACGGTTAAAAGGCACGCATGCATGTTTTTTTTTTATCGTTCATGCTCAACGTACCTTGACAACTGCTCGTCATACTGTCGATGTATAATAATATAACCTCCCGTAAAACAACGAAAAAATGCTCTCATTAACAGGTGCGCACACACATCCATAAACCCATATGTATGCGTATAAACGGTGACGTATACCAGTAATTATAGTAATACGGTTGGCTGTATCATACACCGTATGGGTACCAAAGTGGAATTTTATATGGAGCTTGTGGATCAACGGCAGTCGTCCGAAAACTGCACGTGTGACCGCACGTTACCTCGATATTTTTTTCTATCTATCACTTTTATCCTGTGCCTAATACTCTGTCGAAAAGAGCGCCATCGACCCGAAAAGTGCCGGACGTGACTAGCTTTTATCATGCAGCGACTAGCATTTTATGTAACAAAAGTGCGCGCGAATTAAATCCCTATCGATATGGGGTGACTTCATTTAATCGATCGCCATTGTCACTATATTTTTAAACGTCATTCATTCTGTAACATGAAGCTGTTATGGAATTATTGAAGGATTGATTTTCGGTATTTATTGTCCCTTTTAATTATTTTCACCGACGCGTATCCATTGTGATGTGAGTTACGTGCTATATACTTAAAAATATTTTATACTCATTGTCAACATTGTGTTATTTTTCTACTACAATACTACATCATAAAATTAACGAAGTTGACTACCAATCAAATGGTTGGATGCAAAAAAAACTTTTAAATTTTAAATGATGTCTCATATTAACTGACAACTCTTATAAATTTTAATCCAATTATCATTTAATTGCGAATAATTTTTTCTTTATAACCCCTTTTTTTACAACAAATTTTGATGGGTTAATAATAATTTTAAAACAAATACTTATCAAGTTACAAGAATTTTAATACACAGAGTTGATGTGGGACACGAGCTGTGTATCAGTACGGGCTGCAACTAACCGTACTACATATCCATTCTACGTATTAAAATACTGATAACTCAGTGAGTTCCGGAATTTGTTACCGGTACATCAACATTTTCTATAAAAATAAGACTGAAAAATACCCATTTTGAAAATTTATAATATGTATAATACATTTAAAATTTCTAAAGAATTATTATTTTTTTTTATCGGTAGAAACGTTTTTGTGAAGAGCAATAATTGCTTAAAACATTTTGCTGTGCAATAAAATTGTGTTTCTCGTCAAAAAATGTTTTTAACACTATATTACGAAAACTACTGTTTCAAAAAGCAATTTCACTTGAATTAAATTTATCCACTTTTTCAATTCGTTTCTGATATTGTTTTAGAAGTCATACATATGTGAATAAAAAATTAGATTTTGTTGAGCTATTTATTTTACGTGCTTGAAAATAACTTTGTAATTCAAATATTCATTGGCCAGGAAATTTGTAGCTATGAAGTAAATTAAATTTACTGCCAAATAAAATTTAAGCCTTTGCCACTATCTACAAGTTGTCTGTAAACTAAATATTAAAACACTGAAGATACTTCATTTAAACCATTTATTAAGTGATGTGAAACTTGAAAAACTGATCTTTTATAATAAATTATGTTAAAATTTCTGTTAATCCTAGAAAATCTTACTTGACTAAATATTTGTTTTTAAAATTTTAATTGTGATAGCGACTGTACTAGACTTTAAAATTATTAAAAATATACGGTCTAAACTATTACTACGCTTTTAGTGGTTGAACAAATTAAATATTTCAAGAATATTTTCTCGCTTCGGTGCGTTCTTGCAAAGGCAAAATGTAGATAACTTTTCTTTATCATAAGAATGTCTTTTAGTTGTCATCAAACAAAGTAGTGAACTCCAAGTAGGTTTTCGCACAGCAAGCAGGCCCGCTGGTTTCCTGTTTATTGTATTATACATTGTGCACACGGACACCGGAGATAAAAACTAGCTGTGTAATGATTTATGGATCTTTTTTTCATCGTTTCAATGCACATGTAAAAAAAAAAAAAGTGAACAGGGTCTTCTCAAAGACCCAAAAACTATTATAAAAGCTATACAATCAGTCGGTGTTTGATAATTCGTATTTCTATTTAACTTTTTTTTAACTCTTGACGTGTTTTTGTCACGTTCAATTTCCCAACCAAAAGTTTTGTAAATATATTATCATTTTCAGCTGACACCGTGAAGTTTTTTGTCCCTAATATTTTCAAACTCGACAACCCTATGACGGGTTTTTTTCCAAGGAAGTATTAGATTGTTAAATAACACAAAATTGTTCAAAAATAAGTAATTATAGATAAATTAAAAAAAAATATATGTTGCACAGTTGGCGTTTACAATTCGATGATAACGTTTAAACGATCAATTGTTAAACATTTTTTTTTGTCAGTTAGTTCATGAGATATAAATAATAAACTAAGTAATTTTTATTTGAATTAGAGCAAGAAACTTTCAATTGTTTTAATGGAGGAACCTATAAAGTTTATCTCTTAACAGTTCAACTGATTGGATATCGATGACATACGTGTTTATCATTTTTTTTATATATATATTTTTGAACTTTCAAGCATACTTATTCTTTCTGATATTAATAAAATAAATATATATTGTCATCGTGAGTTTAAGAGTAATTAAACAAAAGCGATTTAAAAACCTTTCAATAATTTTTCATGATGTAGACACATTAAGAATTTTAATTCGATTTGTCTTATAATACATAGTAAAACAGAAGAAAATAAAATAACGGCGAATTCTATTGTAATGAAATTGTACAACCCTTTTAAATCAAAAAACGAGGTCGTCATGGACCTCCAATTTATTTTCGGGTTACTTAATCATTCTTTTTTCCCCTTGATGTTATTAACACACCATCGTCGTAGGTAATAGCTCGTTACATCAATTTTCCTTAACAAATGTATTGAATAATGCGTTCCACATTTTGTAGTCCCATAAAAAAAAAGTAATAGTGATATTAAAAACAACGTAACTCATATTTACAATGNAGTAATAGTGATATTAAAAACAACGTAACTCATATTTACAATGGTTTGATAGATGTATGTAATAAAGAACAAAAAAATATAACTAGAAAAAAGAAATTAGTAATTTTCACTGAATTTAATGTTTAAAAAGTAAAAATATTTTTATACATCAATGCTGTAAGATGAATGCATAAAAAATAATGTTTTGATGAATATTTTATTTTTATTTATTTTTTTTTATAAGCCTCTCTTATAACAATTTATTTTAACAAAAA
>NW_026100072.1:0-8633 GCF_025091365.1 Daktulosphaira vitifoliae
TTCATTAATAAAGCATATATATTAATATGCTTTATTATTTTAACAGTGTTTAGTATTTCTTGTGAAAAAAAATTACCCATATCATCAGGTATTTTGTTAGAAAATTTCTATAATGATAAAGGTGATGTAATATTTTCTTTTCAAATGACCGATGAACGTGGAAAACTCACAGAAGATGGACGTCAGTGTTATAATATAGGACTGCAAAAACGATTTTTAAAGTTTTTGTTTGTATTATTGTATTTTAATATCTCATTTATTTCAAATGAAAGTACCAATACTAACATTTTTTCAAGTATAAAGAAAGCAGTAAGTATCATGGATGAATACATTAAAAATTATGAAATTATATTTGCTTGCTTTAATGATATTCAACATTCATTAGAAAACTTTAATGATTTTTCTAATAATGACAAATGTAAGAGTATTTTTAAACAAATTGGATTAATAATCGGAACTGAGTTAAATAAACTACCAAACAACAAAAATTTTAATATTGATGCAACAGATCCCTTCGAAAAAATACATTGGGATTATCTAAAAAATATTTTTTATATTCCCGAAATTTCCAAGTATTATTTTCCTATACATAAGATTGTACCTAAGGAGGAAGATAGGAAGAAAATTACGAAAATACTTATTAAACAAATACAAAATGAGTAATCCCGTATTTCAATTGAATTGTTGTATTCCTATTACAAAATAATACGTCAATTATCTTTTCTTTTTGCATTGTATAATATTCAAATATATTTATAATTACAATAATGTTTATATTATAAAATATACTGTTCACTAGACAAAATAAATTTGTATGTTTATGTGCATAATACAATTAACGGTAAACTTTTTCTGAAGAATAACATTTATAGAATTTGAATTATAGTTGTGTATGTTTCATATGATCATTTATTTTAAAAAATATATAAACTAATAATTTAATTCTTTTTTGGTTTGATTATATCTTTATAATTATTAAAACAACATCTTGAAACTTGTTTTATTTAGTAATATTTTAAGATATGGTATTTTTTCGTAATTTTTAAGTTTGCATGAAAGTATATTATTGTCTACAAATTATTCAAACTATTAATGTTTTTATAAAGTTCAAGTATATAGATTTATTAAAAAATATGATAGTGCATCATTTGTAATCAATATAATATCAAAATCCATTCAAATTATATTTTTATTAGGTCCAATTTCTTTTCTTCTTTTTTTTTTAACGGCAAGACATCCCTACCAATAACATAGAAAAAATACCTAAAAATATTGATATATTATAAAAATTATAATAATTACTTTGGCAGTCTTAAAATTTATGTTTTGTGCTTCATAAAAAACTAAAAATAAATTAATATAAAATATAAATTTATCATGCAAATATTTGGAAGTTTTTAGACAATATAAAAAATATACAACAAGGAACGGAGAATATTGTCTTTTAAAATGAGAGGCGTTATAAACCATCACCGTCAAAGAAACACATAATAAGTTAAAGAAGAGTTGAACTGATTGTAAATAATTATGAGAGTTATAATGAAATTATGCTATACCATACAATATAAAATATACAGTAAAGGAACAGCAGAGTGAGATGTATAAATAATGACATATTCATTTATATTTTATATTTTATTTTATTTATATGACATTAAATAAATAATCATACATTGTATTTATTTATAAATTAGTTATATTAAGTTTTTTCAAAATATAATAATTAGTGATCTTAATAATGGTCCTATTTATTTGTTGAACATTAAATTTATAAGATTTAAATTAATGGGGAAAAAATTGGACCTACTATTTTAAATTTAATGCTTGTTAACCTTCAATAAAACAGGTTATAATTTATTATACAGTGGAACATTGTTTGTATAGTTGGGACAATTTTCGCGTAGTTATGATAAACATTTTTCGCATTAAAAATTATAAATAAAAGCAAGTTACAGAAATCTTCTTAACAAACATTAATATTTTAATAAACTTTTTTTTATGTATCATAATAGGTGTTCAAGTTTTGAACTAAACAAAACAGTGTAATTATTTATAGGTTCCAACAACGCAACTTGAACTTAAGAGGTCTCAAAGTAAATTGTTCTAGTGGAGAACTTAAAAACTACCTCTTTATAAATTTCAATGACCTTTACTCAAAAGTTTAAATAAAATATTGTTTGATTTAAATAAAAAACTACAATAATATGTTATTAAATAATTTCTGGTTTCATCTCCCAGAAACAAAAATCCTACACTTCAAACATTTTCTAACGGTAACAAATATATTTAGTTTGATAAAATAATAGAAAAAAATTTCAAATAATTTTCTGCTTATAAAAAATTTGATTTTTTATCAATTTTTTATTGATAATTATTTGTTTAGCATACAATAGTCGTCACTTTTCATAGGTACGAGTCGATATTATCCATCATAGAGAAATCTTATCTTTAATAATTCAAATCTATTAATAGACGCATTGTTGAACGATATGGCAAAAAAAAATTTCTTGATAAATATCATAAAAATAATTTATGGCCCATTGGAACAGATTGTTGTCTTAAGTATTATTAAAACCCAAATAATGACGAATTTATTTTTCAAGTCTAAAACTATTTTAAAATACTTAGGTGGTTGATCAGAAAAACAAATTATTAGAATAAAATTGTTTGAAGTTATTTATTTTACCAAACCATCAAACTAAAAACAAAGTTCTCATTAAAGACTAATAAGTATTTTATCTTTGGAGATGAAAAAAATGTATTTAACTACATGTTATTGTAAAGTTGTTTGAATCGAACAATATTGTCTTTTACAAGAATTTAAAATTTCTAATAATTTCCAAGAACATGAATATCTTATCCTTAACGATTCACTCTTTATAATTAATAAAAATCGTAAAAACATTTAATGTAGAATGAATAACCAGATTATTAATATCATTGTAGTGTGGGATAGGGTAGTTTAAGTGAAAAGATATTATAACGATGTATGTTTATTGGTCGGCCGTTGGAATAAAAGTCTATTGTATTTTTTTATCTAAGACTAGTACACCCCGATACACAAAGTCGTTCGTTCGGTGTGTTACAAAATAAAATAATTATATCACTTTTCATTAATGATAAATATTGTATTTTCAATAAATTATAACAAAATCTGAGCATGCGAATATGATGTATTTATTTAATAATAATATTCCCGCTCACTCCTCATTAGAGTAATTAACTTTTCTGAAATTAGACTATCTAAATTATTTCAGAAACTTATAAAAATGAGATTCGCAAAGTTGCAGGTAAATTGGTAAGGATTATATCATGCCACAAATGGCCTAAAGTTTAAAACCACAGTAATTTTCAGTTAACATATGTTTTTTATAGTTTATTTTATTATAAAGCCATTAAATAAAAGATTCATAAAAAATTGTATAGACAATTATTAGAAAAAAAAATAATTTAAAACAAATTTTATTCTAAAAACTGTTCTTATAAACTTATTATTTATCCGAAATTAAAGCCAAAAATCATATATTTTCGGTAAATATAGTCTCATCATTTTATACATATTAAGGGAATACTTACTTAATTCTGTATTATTTTAAATTGAAGTTGATATAATGTATTATACAATTAAATAAAGAGAATTCTGGTGACTTGTCCTCTATGAGTAATCGGCCTCTTAAATCAAAAATCATATAATTTTTGCATGCGTATGAAAATCATGCTAAATTTGTAATTAATGATCAAGTGTAAATCATTTTTTATATAAACAAATTAGTACGAGTTTATATTTTAAATAACTGTATTACTCATGTCAAAGATTGTTGTGACAAGTTTATAGCTGACATAAGAAATAAACAAATTATTACAGAACAACTAGAGTGTCAAAGTTGAAAAGTATTTGAAAAATTAATAGCCAGTTGATTACTTGTCCACCATAAAAAAATAATCGTAATTTATTAATTATTTCCATTAAATAATGTATAGTATTTTGAAATTAAATATTAAACTGAAAAATTAATGTAATCTCGCATTACAACTGTAATTTTCCTAGTATAATTAAGAAATATAAGGTAATATAATTGATTAATATGTGTATAGTGATGAGCAAAATAGGTCTTTCTCTGGCAAAAATGCAAGACAAAGACTAACACTAAAAAAACTAAAATCAATACTAAAAGAAAACCAAAACCAAGACATGATGGGCAAGTCTTTTCAAAAAACAAAACGAAAACTGCAAAAGTTTTGCACTCATGCAAAAAATAAACAATGATGATTACTAGATCGTAATAGCTGTACAAAATGTACCTTTTTCCCAGAACGGTGTTAAACACCTTGACAAAACCGATAAGATTTATAATTAACCGGTGCATAAAATACTGAATTATTCTTTTATTTTTACTGACCATGTGTTTGTGTAAAATAAGTAATACCTACGACTAGTGAACATAATATATATTTTTTACAGGATATTACTTTACCGATTTTTTCATTATTTTAAAAGGATACTTCTAGATTAATTTTTAAAATTTTTATGCATTGTTACTAAATTGTAGGGGAAATTGGCAAATTACGAGCATATAACCTTAAACATCTATTGAAAATTCAGTATTACTAAGTTTGAAGAGGAGACAACTTCTGATAACAATACAGACAAATTATCAATTTTAGAGGGACTTTTTTAGAAAACCTGAGTCCCTTAAAAGTTTTAAGTCATAAAAGTTTATGTATAACTGACGTGTTTATAATAAGTTACAGAAACAAAAACGGGGTGGCTTTTATAATAACATTTCTTTTGTTTAATATATTTGTAGATATAATTAAACATTTATTTTATATATTACACCCCTAAAAACCGCCTTTAATGTGGTGATTTAATGATTCTAACGTATTTGATGAAAAATATTTTATCTATAAATTATTAGGAAAAATTATTTAAGCAAATATGCGCATAGATATATATATATACGTGTGTGTGATAATAAATATATTTTTAATCATACATAGATATAGATGTTAAATGATGGATCATTGTGTAAGCATATGTAATATGAATGTTTTGAAAAATACAATATTATATTCAATAATATTTCGCCGCCGTTTTCTCTAATCATATTTATGATATATTTTTATTAAAATTATTTAGTTTGTACAATTGTCATATACTGAATAATAATTATAAAAAATTGTTTATAAATAACTATTGTAGAACAGAAAAACAACATATTTTTATCGGGGTTGTTATGTTTTTAACACAAAAATGTCAATATATACATTGTTGAAAAAATGAAAAACAACATATGTATTATTTTCTAATTTTCATAAGAATCAATCAAATATATTTAAGAATATTTTTTAGTGAAGAAAATAAACGTACATTTATGTTGTAAAGACACTCTTATGTATCCTATATGTAACATTCATTTAATTTTATCTACAAGAATTGTGACATATGTTTTTTGTACATAACTTTGAGTCGGGTCGTGATTAGTCGATCTACGTGCGATAACTAAAATAATTATGTGAGGTAAAGAAGCTCTACAAAGAACTAAATATGCACAAATATTTTAATAAAATGTTATTTTGAAAAAAAATTAAAAGAAATATGTAAAAACATTTCAAAGTCATGAAATATGCAGTACTGACGCACATAGCAGTGGCGTACTGTTTTTTTGAAGGGGGATATACATAGGGAAAATTTTAATACCTTCTCCAAATGAAAAGATATAGAATTTTCACCAAATAATCAATTTTAGTAAGGGAATAAATCCCATTTCAATTAACTCCATCCTGGCATAGGCACATAAAAGTGTTCAGTAAGGAAACAGATTTCTATTATTCTCATTGTTAATAACAATTTACCTGTTAACTAAACACCTAATATGTAAAACATAGCGCCAGTATTGGTTGGATTTTAAAAATATAATTAAAATGTTATAAAAAATAAAAAAACCTTAACATACAAAAATATTCAATTTGAATTTGTATAGTATTAAACAACTGTCTAAATGTATAGATGATTGCCCTATTTTTATGTATACACAAAAAAAAAAATTAAATCCTTGAAGTTCTGTACTCATGGAATAAAAGCTCTTTTGCAGAAAAAACACATGTTATGTTCTTTTTTTATTTTTGCTCAATATTGTTAACCTGGGACTCTGTGTCAACAAATAAGTCTCAAAAAATGATGAGACTTCAGATCTCGTACTCAAATTTCCAGTTATGCCAAAGCATACAAGGAATTTAAACAAACAAATTTTTTTATATACAATTAATATTTTCTTAAAAACTAGATAGATTTTTTCAAGTCAATCAAGAAATTTAGTAACCTGATTCAGAATAAGCACTAAATACCAATCAAATAGTCCTAAGCAGAAAATTATTAAAATAAGTTGTCCAATAATATTTAAAAGACTTCTATTGTATTTATTTTTTAATAAAAATTTAATTAAATTTTTCTTTAATGTAAAAATACATTGTGATACAATTTACTTCCCCTTAAAAATATTTTATTGTTAATGATTATTGTTATAACAATAATTCAGTTAATTTTAAATAACTACATATTAAATATACTACTAAAAATTAATTTATGCTTAATTTATCAATGGATTTTTCAAGTTATTATCAAAACTTCTTTTGATAATTATGTTGAAATATTATAAAAACTAATTATATTATTTTTAGTTGTCGCTTTATTAATAAATTTTACAATATGTGTTCTACATTTTATAAAATTGGATGTAAAAGGAATAACAGCAGCAGCAACAGCAACAACCGCATAAAATTGTATTTATCTGTAAAAAAAATAAAAACGATATTAATATTTCCTATACCACATAATATTTTATAATGTAACCACTGAATATATCTGGAATTTTTTTTTATAAAAATAACATACTTTCAAAACAATTTATCTAAATTATTTTATTATGTATCCAATATAATATATCATTTGGTAAACAATAATACTATAATTTTATTATTTCAATTCACATGTTGAAATAATGATTTACAAAAGACAATGGTTATTGATAAAAATAAGCTTAAGATTTTATTAAAAAATCTCATTTTAGTCGTAAGTGTAAATAAGAAATATTCCAGTCTATCTAACAATATTATTTTGTTCTGGTTAAATACCAGTTTTTATTTATATTAATGTTAAGCTATTTTTTAACTTCAGAAATTATAACTCTTGTAAATTCCATGTGTCTGATATTTTTTCAAAACTGCTCAGAATTTTTCCTTTGAAAATTTTTAATCAATATTTCTCAGCGAAATAAGTAAATTTCAATTACAACTAAAATGTTTCTCTATGGCAAAAAATAAATAAGTTTACTGAGTCATCTGAATAATTTTTAATATTGTCGGATTGGTTGCTATGAGTAACAATAAATATTGTTATCAACCAGAAATTTAATAATATTTGTATATATGTTTAATATGTGTAATTACATTTAAGAAAATAATAATTACAAATTACGTAATTACTTTTATTTTGTTCTTCCAATTTTATATGTCTACAATTAATGAAGAACATATTAAGAGTCAATAATGAATATTGAATACACCCCCTATAATAACTCTTACCATAAATATACAAGAATTATGAAAAAATATTGTTATTAAAATAAATACTTTCATAAATTATTAAAAATAGGATTAATACTATTAATAATGTTTATTATACAAACAATGTTAAAACTATCAGTCCTAAGTCATAAAATATCGTGAAGAATATAACACTTAAATTTTCTGTTGTTCATATCCAAAATGTTCCAATTTACTATTATTATTAAGTTAAATAACCACTTAATTACTATGTAATTAGTTACAAGAAAACATTTTATTATATAATATACTTTGCCATTAATAATTTGAAAATATACCATGTAATAATTTAAGTAATTATACTCACTTACTAAACCTATCGAAGTCTTCTAGCTTCTCTTTCAGACTCGAGCAAAGTAAGGATATCGCCCTCACGAACTGGTCCTTTTACATTTCGGATGATCTGTCTGTTCTGTTCACCAATGAATTCAACTTTAACCTGTGTACACTGGCCTTGTGATCCAGTACGACCCAATACTTTTAATACACGAGATAGAACAACTGGTTTGTCCATATTGATTCTTCAAGTTTATTTTAACTTGTAATACTAAGAAAATAATTCAACAGCCAAGAGTGTTTTACACGTGGTTTAAATAACGAGCAGGTTATTTTCCTAATGGCAGAAAGAAAAAGAATAATGTTTGCTGATGTTCACGATAAGAGAAAAAACCAACACTTAAATGATAATATTCATCAGTATGACCATAGTCACCATAATACAGGGCTACCGCATTCAAACAATTTTAAATTAACAATTTATTATCTTTATCACGGTCTACATTAAAAATCTCTGAATTTTTTTTTTATCTGTAATTGTAATAGACATTATTTCTAATCGTATTTTTTAACATTAACATGTAATTTGTCAGTTTTCATGACAACTCAAAATAAAAATCCAATATTTGAATGATTGTGTAGCATTATTAGATCCAAGTGTAGTTTTTTCATATAATTAATTGCAGGCTATGCTATTACAAATAAACGTTTCATCTTATTGAAAATCAGTATAAGGGTTTCTATAAAAATAC
>NW_026100073.1:0-6385 GCF_025091365.1 Daktulosphaira vitifoliae
TAAAAAAAAAAATTTTCATCAGAAATTATTTTTTTAATTAAAATATTTTAGCTTTACTTTTCAGAAATTTTATTTATAATTCTAGAACTAGAAAGTTCAAAAAGTTTTCAGATCTCTACTATCACTTTATATTATTTAATAATCTTAAAATTGATTAAAAAGTATTCCCTAACGCATTTTTTAACCAAAGTAACATAATAAATTTGCTAAGAACTTTTAACATGATGACGTGTTATATTTACACTATTAATGGATTTAAATGTAAAAATAATACCTTAACCATTAATTCATTACAAATTGGACATTGAAATTCACTTTCTAGAACACTATAAACTTTTTCTTTGAACGTTTCTTCAATTTTTGATATTTGATCTAGAAAANGGTGTTTTCAATTTTTGATATTTGATCTAGAAAAAAATTCAAACAAAAAAATTAACTTCTCAAAAAAAAAAAGATAATAATTAAAGTATGTTGAAGCTATTAAATGACTTAACAAAGTTTAACTTAAAAATTTTATCTAGAAAATAGAATTACAAATGATAATAATTTGATAAATACTTCTTTTTATTGTAATTTAACATTAGCCTTAATACAATTGAAAGTTTAGGAAAAATAAGATAAATTAATTTTTTCAAAAATGTCTTAAATCCATAGGTGTTTTATTTTTTAATTAATATTTTTTCTTATCAAAATATTTAATAAAAGGAATAAGATTTATTTATTTTTAAAACGTGATGACGATGTTTCTAAAATATTTATAAAAATCAATTAAGATCACACATGACAATGTATTATAAATTATATTTTTCTTAGAGATTTGAATTATAAATGTTATAATATAAAAAACTGTAATGTTTTATAAACAAAAATGTATGTTTATATGTAACTGCTTTTGATAATTACTTAATAATCAATGACCATGAGGACATGATATTGTTACCAATGNATCAATGACCATGAGGACATGATATTGTTACCAATGTTTCTAATGTTAAATTTAATACAATAGTAATATATAAGCCCAAAATTAATTTAAACCCCATTACGTGAACTCTACCCAAAAAATAAATAAATGGAGTTCATAGGTTATTCACTTATATATTTTATACAGGTAAATAAGTCCAGATTAAGACACAGTAATATAAGCCCAAAATTAATTTAAACCCCATTACGTGAACTCCATCCAAAAAATAAATAAATGGAGTTCATAGGTTATTCACCTATATATTTTATTCAGGTAAATAAGTCCAGATTAAGACACAGTATATTTCATGTTATATACTAAGAATATCATGGGACTTTGCTTAAACAGGTGTAAAATTAAATAAAGTAAGTTAATAACAATATATATACTTATATAATCACCTTGTTGTATTTTTAAAGTATTTTCGTAATCTAAATTCTTTCTTGTTAATTCATAATTAGCGAGTTTATGCTGCGAAAAAAAATTTTTTTAATATGATTTAATACAAAAATATAGGTTAATAAAACATGATTTTAGAACTAATTTAAAAACTAATACAATCTATATATACATTTTTTTAATTATAGTAAATGTTAATAAAAAAAATTATTATTGTGTGAAAATAATACAATATGTATTAACCAGTGGTTAAGTTATTTTTACTTAAAATATATTTACTTTTAGAACTGTTTTTTTCAATTTTTTAACTTTTTTTGATGCTTGATTAATTATTTCATTAAATTTATCAAATTTAGCATTTATAAAACGCTTTATTGATGCTTTTTCACTTTTCAGCTAAAATAAATCAACTAATAATTAAAAAATTGGATTTAAATAAGTAATACGGTCACATTTTGTGCACAAATCTTGGTTCAGTCAATAACATTTAACAGCTTGGTCAGCATTCATGCTTATTACAGATAGATATACAGGGACCCGCTGACAATGTTAATATACACATTCTTACAGAAAACTGTTTGTGAAAATGTAGTGCAACAAGCAGTTGAGACCTACCATATGAATGTTATACAACTAATTAATATTATTTGAGCTTATTATTATTATTTAATTGTGATTTAAAAAATTATAATTCTCATGATGTTTATAGCACATTGTCATCTCCCTGATGGACATTCTCAACATATCTTGAATCCATAGATTATTATTTTATTTTATTATTATTTGAATCCATTATACTTTAATTAGTTTTTTCTAATGTGATATGTACTAATTAAAATGTTGGGTTACTGTTAACAGGCATATGAGATATGTACCCAAATAGGGTCGTATCATAAGTAAAAATTAAAAATAAATATATAATTTTTGTATTCATTTAAAGAAATGAATTGTAAAAAAAAATATCATCCACAGAATTAAAACTTACAATATCGTCAACATCAGATTGACTTTCACTAGATTCATTTTCTTCACTAGATACTTCATTATTTCGTCTGAAAAATAAATACAATTAATTAAAACATCTAACTTTATAAAAATTAAACACAAAAAGCAGAGTAATACGGAAAAACAATGAAACACAAACAGCACACAAGAAAAAGGCAAACCAGTTAAGGTCAACGTCGGAAACGATATTTGTAGACAAATTGTCGCATCATACACAGTAGTTATAAGTAATTAACAATTGTTGACTTACCGCCATGTTCCTTGTGTGTGTGGTCATTGATATTGCGTTCAATACTTACCGTATTAGACTGAAACCTTCAGTCTCGTTGGCAAGAGGGGCATTGGAGGCGCCGGAGTAGCTGGTGGACGGTTGGCCGCTTCTCTCAATATCGTCAACATCAGATTGACTTTCACTAGATTCATTTTCTTCACTAGATACTTCATTATTTCGTCTGAAAAATAAATACAATTAATTAAAACATCTAACTTTATAAAAATTAAACACAAAAAGCAGAGTAACACGGAAAAACAATGAAACACAAACAGCACACAAGAAAAAGGCAAACCAGTTAAGGTCAACGTCGGAAACGATATTTGTAGACAAATTGTCGCATCATACACAGTAGTTATAAGTAATTAACAATTGTTGACTTACCGCCATGTTCCTTGTGTGTGTGGTCATTGATATTGCGTTCAATACTTACCGTATTAGAATGAAACCTTCAGTCTCGTTGGCAAGAGGGGCATTGGAGGCGCCGGAGTAGCTGGTGGACGGTTGGCCGCTTCTCTCAATATCGTCAACATCAGATTGACTTTCACTAGATTCATTTTCTTCACTAGATACTTCATTATTTCGTCTGAAAAATAAATACAAATAATTAAAACATCTAACTTTATAAAAATTAAACACAAAAAGCAGAGTAATTTTAAAAGAATAGGGTATATATGAATGAAATATTTTAAGCATAATTCTGAATTTTGCAAAAAAGCATTTTATCATAAATGCAAGTTTTTTTAAGTATTTTTTGTGAGCAAAGTATATTTGACACAGCCCTCGTTATACACGATGTCCCGCGGACTCGTGCCACCTTTATCAGCCGTCGCCCTACTATGAATATTTGACTGACCAACACCGCGTGCCATACGCCACGGTGCAAAGTCCAGCAAATGCCGCACGGCCGACGACGACCCGCCGCAAATGGCGCGGGAGTCTTCCTCCCGTTGTGAAAGCGACAACGTCGACCAACCGATCCGCACCGTCGCCTACAACGCTGCTAACCTGTTGTCGCTCATTTAATAAACGGCCCACGGGTCTCTACCCTCAAAACCAGTGTCGACCAAATTTTTGCGACGTTAGTCGTGTCAACTGGCTCCCCGGTAAGGATCTCAACCGGCCTTATATTGGATTAAGGTAAGAAAAGCAGTTGCTGACTTAATTTTTATTTTTCAAATAAGACAGCTACGTTTCCTTTACATTCAGTTTTCTCCAAATTATTTGAATCACACAGTTCATTGGTGACAGCAGTGGATTTCTCACCCGGTTATATAGATACTATCTACCTCGCGAACAGTAGATTTCCACCTTCGGTGAACTTTTAAACACGGTAAAAGTGGATTTCTGGCGATTACGTATCTATACATACACTCGCACGGACGATTTTGAGTTGCACAACGCTGCGAACACAACCGTTTAAGAGGCTTACACACTAGGCTTTTAATCGCGCGCGTTCTCGTTTTTTAAAACGCGGCGATTAATCGCTTTGTATAAAACACCCGCATTTAAATTAAACCATGCACACTATGAGTAAAAAAACATGCGTTCGGACGCGACCGATCGCTAAAATTAAACAATACAAACCGCATGTTTCATTCACACGGGACGATAAAATGCCGCGATTTTCGGGCACGTGAGGGTTCATTCAATCGATTTTCACGTACTATTTTGGATTCATATCCTTTTGTGTCTTCTATCTCTCATGTCTTTTGACACAGAAAATTTTATTAATTCCATATATTTGGAAATGTCAATTTGGAATACGGGTAAGTATTAAATAAAGTACATGAACATATATATATATATATGTTAATAAAATTAATACGATCATGTATTAGCTTAATACATTATATAAGTATTGTATACTTTAAAATTGAATATTAAATAAGTATGGATACATCATCTAATGTATCCATACGTAGTTTAATTTATTTTATACTTTAAAAAATAATCAGAGCAAATGCTTCCACGAGGAATTTCGAATCTGTTATGATTATACTGTAGAGCTTTTGGCGGGCTAATTTTCTTTGTAAAAACGCGTCAAAACGTTTGCAGTATGCACATGAACGGCGCAGGCGCGCGATTAAACGCCTTGTGTGTTAGCTTCTTAAGTCGCTCTTCTGGTGGTATTGATAATCGTAAACAAGTATCCTCTTTTTAAAGTTTTGATCCAACTAATATAATCTTTAAATTTTAGATAATTCATATATTTTTTTTTAATTTAATATTATATGAGATTTTATTTAATTATTTCATCCATTACATTACTTAAAATACTTAACAAAATAATTCAAGGCGTCTGGGTACCGACCGCTTTTTAGTCAAAAACAACCCGTTTTTGTTCCATCAGTTCGACGGAACTACTGATGCGATAAGAACTCTGAAAACATATCTGAATTCAGCATCATGTCACTTGGGTATCGGTCAGGCCATATTTTTGAAATTTTGATGTTTTTAACCCTTTATTACAGTTTACATTTTCGAATAATTTTAAAATCTTCAAAATAAATTTTTACGTTGTAGGAATCACAATTTCAAAAAAGTGGCCTGACCGATACCTAAGCGACATGATACTAAATTCAAATTTGTTTTCAGAATTCTTATCGTATCAGTAGTTTCGTCGTACTGATGGAACAAAAACGGGTTGTTTTGTACGCTCAAACTAATGTTTTTCAAGCAGTAGCTGTTATATGTGACATGCTCGTGGGCATATGTGCGTTATCCGCAGCAGTTATTTTATTGCCCATTGAGTTGCATAGGACAATACCGACTGCCTAAAAATAGTTACAAATGCATACTTGATATTATACCTGTATATATGATATTAGATTATTTGCTTTTATCTTATTTGCAAAGCTATCATTACATAGTAAGAAACAAATTTTGTTGTTGTATTCCTATATAGGTGTCGCTAAAAAAATGGGGCCATAAAAAAATATCTTCCGGACAACCCTCCTCGCCGTCTAAAAAGACGCTGGTGCCGTTTTAGTTTTACTATGATGTGTTTTTTGCTTGTGTCTATCCATATCTGTACCTACTGGACTGTTATTGTTCAACGATACGCCAAAAGATCAAAAAATAAATATCTTGTTCATGTATTCAGCATCATAATTTCTCTTTAAATCTGACACAATAACGTGTTTTTCTTAGCCGCACACTATGTTATCAAACTAGATCTAACACTAAGTTACTGATGTTATGAGCTTTTTATTTCAACAAATTTGAAATGTATACATACATAAATTGCTTGATCATCAAATATATACATTTTTTACATTAATTATAAAATTAATTTTAAACTACATGCAATAAAAAAAGTAAATCATTTTTTTAAAAAAAGGTGGTCAGAATTGAGTGATGATGAGATATAACCTATATTTAATATAATACAAAGTGCTTAGAATTCATGAAGTATAAGTGACATTTCAAAAAAAAAAAAAAAATGATTTAGGTACACTATCAGACTGAAAATTAATAGTTCTTATTAGTAGAAAAAATGTGTAAATAAAAAACATATTATTGTAAAATCGAGATACCACTTCAGCTACACATGAAAATTAAAAAATAAATACAATATATACTATTTTGGTAGAATGTTTCCAATTCTCAAACTAACATTTTACTTGACATACTTCAAACAAGTAACGAGGAGAATTTAATAAATGAGTGAGTAATTTTTTCACGAAGAAAATTTTTTAAAGAAGGACAAAGTTAAAATATAATTTATTAGAAACAAACATTTT
>NW_026100073.1:6634-8633 GCF_025091365.1 Daktulosphaira vitifoliae
TTCCCTCGTTCCCCGTAAATGGGGGAAACCTCCAAAAAAATTACGAATTTAAAAATCGCTAATTTTCGAAATTTTTTCAATTTTTTTTACTTAATAGTGCCATAACTTATTCAAAAATAAACATATCAATATAATTTTTTTTTCATAGATTCATAATATCATTACCTTTCATTTGGTATATTTTTTTCATAAATTTAACCCTTAACCTGCCCACAGGGGGGGATTTAAAATGACTACTTTTTCACAAAAAATTTACTTTTTCAACTTAAATTTTGAAACTGTTCCGGAAAGTCTGACACTTTTATATATATCTTAAATTGAAGCTAATGTAATATACTTTATTATGGTAAAAAAAAATTTCGGACTTTATTTTATCTTCACGGTGAAAATGGCTACCGAATGCTATTTTTGTGTGAAAATTTTCGATTTTGTATTTTACATTTTTAACTTTATTATGCTATAACTTTTTGAAAAATGTATGNATTTTCCATTTTTAACTTTATTATGCTATAACTTTTTGAAATATGTATGGATCGGTACAATTTTTTCATGAGAAGTAGTATTCATATACATCTTTCATTTGACTGTTTTTTTAAATCGGACCATTTCCCTATATACGAGGGGGGTTCAAATCTAAAAAATGCATGTAGAAAGTAGAACTTTTTCAACTTAAATTTTGAAAGTGTTCCGGAAAGTCTGACACTTTTATATATATCTTAAATTAAAGCTAATGTAATATACTTTATTATGCTAAAAAAAAATTTCGGACTTTATTTTATCTTCATGGTGAAAACAGACATCAAAGTTTATAAAAAAAATACGATTTTTGTAAAAAAATTCTTTTTTATATTTTTAACTTTATAATGCTATAACTTTTTGAAAGATGTATGGATCAATATAATTTTTTTTTTATAGATGCATGATGTCTTTACCTATCATTTGGTATATATTTTTTTTATATCTGACCCTTTACCTGCCCACAGGGGGGGATTTAAAATGACAACTTTTTCACAAAAAATTTACTTTTTCAACTTAAATTTTGAAACTGTTCCGGAAAGTCTGACACTTTTATATATATCTTAAATTGAAGCTAATGTAATATACTTTATTATGGTAAAAAAAAATTTCGGACTTTATTTTATCTTCACGCTGAAAATGGCTACCGAATGCTATTTTTGTGTGAAAATTTTCGATTTTATTTTTTACATTTTTAACTTTATAATGCTATGACATATTTAAAAGTGTATGGATCAACATTATTTTTTTATAAGAAATAATATTTTTTAATAATCCCTTTTTCATTCGACATACTTTATCTTAATTAAGATATTAATAATGAACTAGCAGATCATGTAGCTTTTGGAATAATCCACCAATTTTTTAAAATTAAACACTATCTAAAGATTTGCATCGAAGCGTTTTTTGTTTTTTGATAGTGATTTTAATCACTGTCAGATATCATTATACTTGATCCATCTATGCCACGTCACCACTGTGCCGCAACCCCCCTGTGCTGGGTTTTTTTTCTTTAGAAAAATTGGAGATGATAGTTTTTATGATTTTTTACCATTGACACCCAGTGCACAAACTCTTGATACTTGTAAAAAAAATTTTTCACAAGTTAATCAACCAATAATTCAAAAAGAGTTAGTCTATTTTTTATAGTATTATTTTACAATGAAATTAATACACATATTTAACTAATTTAGGTATAATTAATATTAATAAAGTCGTAGAATAATAAATATTGAATATTTTTTTAATAGTTTGAAATCAATTAAACACGAGTTATTTGCCTGTAATTTTTCAAATCTTGTATATAAAACTGAAGTTCAAAGGGTTATTTTCAGGATTTCACTTTGAATGTAATTTTTGCAAAAAAAAAAGAAATTATTTATTCAGTGGATCTCAAATTAATTGATTCTTTTAGTATAAATACTGCAGTTGTTACTGCTACTTTGAATACTGGCCAGGGGTTTACAAATTTAGAACAGTTTTC
>NW_026100074.1:0-8572 GCF_025091365.1 Daktulosphaira vitifoliae
AATATAAATGTTTTTCCATAAATACGACAAAATAGCTTTTGCTTGTATTTTGCAAATTTTAATAAAAATATTTTTATAAACTGTGCATCGAATTTCCTTTATAATAATTCAGCTAAACGAAGTCAAATCTAAAATAAGTTCCATCAAACTTATAAAATAAAGTTTCAAATGCCTCTACTAATAGAAAGAATTTTTATTTTTTCAGAATAACCAATCAGATATCCTTCTTGTTCGACAGTTATATTAGTATAACTAAAATATCTGTTTTATATAAATCTTATTGAATTATTAGATATTTTCATGCTACTCTCTTCCCTTATTGTTGAATTCTATTCACTCAATAATTACATGAATCAAAGTGAAGTAATAAGTTCATTATTTGTTTTTACTTTTATTACTCTAAATAACTTTTAAGAATTATAACACAAGTATAACAATTAAGTTCGGATGTATAATAAAATGTAATGAAATAACGTATAAGTTTATAACGACTTAACATATTTTAATTTCCTCATTTTCTATTGTATAACAGTAAGACAAATGATACTAACTTTTAATCATTAACATTAACACTAACTTCAACCATTAATAGTGTGAAAGAATGTTCATTAGTAGCAAAACAATAATAACTGTAAACCCCAAATAAATTGTTTGTGGTTCCAATTACTTATAATTGATTATTGTGTGGTTTTGAAGTTTGAATAAACACTATATAAGTAAATTTTTTAAATTAATAATTATCAATAATTTGAGTTTTTACGTATAGTTCTAATTTAACCATCTGAAAATCCAAAATTACCAAATTAACCTATTTAAGAAGAATAAGCTATTTAAAAAAAAAACTTTATTTTTAATTTAATTATTTCCAGACATTTTATAAAATTTCAATAATTAATGAGTTATTGATTAGATAACATTAATATAATTTTGACTAGTTTGCCAAGAAGTTTGTTAATTACTTTATATATCATCTAAAAATGAATATTAAAACCAGTGCCACTACACTCATAATAAAAAAATATATAATAAATAGTTTTCAGTCTCCTTGGATTTTTTTTTTTTTGTTTAAATGCATTTCATTTCAACTTAGAGTAAAACAGAAATTGAATGGATCGAAGAGGGGTAAGTGTGAAACTTTTGCAAACTCAAAGTTTAAAACTAGGCTTAAAAAAAATTGATGATTATTTTTTCAAACCAAAGAGCTTCGAATTGTTGAACTTAGTTTTTCAGTAGTGGGATTCACAAAACATGGCAATGCAACTACTATGCTTAGAGTCTATCAGAATCTGACAAAATACTTTTGACAAGAACGTTTTCAATAACGAACTTTATAAATTCATATAATTTAAAAAATAAACTGTAAGCTTTTATTATTATTTGTATTGATTTTTAATTTAATAAGCCCAAATAATAAGCAAAGTAAGCAAGTAAGTATCTCTAAAATTAAAAAAAATACATTAACTAAAGAGGTTTATCGTTTTTGACTGTTTTTTTGTGAAAAACTACTAATTCTTGTTCTATCAGTACGACAGAACAATTGATGCGATAAGAACTCTGAAAACATTCCTTTAACCCATATGTACTAGTTACATTTTTGAAAATTTTCATTTTTATCAGATTAAAATTTCGTGTTTAAGTTAACACAATTTCAAACAAATGGACTAACACCAATACTTAAGTGCATGATGCTGAATTCAAAGTTGTTATTAAAATTCTTATTTAATCAGTATAGTTATCGTACTGATGAAATAAAAACTGGTAGTTTTATATGTCCAAACTAATAGTTTTCAAACAGCAGCACCATATTTGGCACGTTAATTCTCATTTGTGTGTTATTTAAATTTGATAATTTATTGCCCATCGAGTTACGCAGAGCAGAACTGACTTCCTAAAAATAGTTACAGATAAATACATACTTGATACTGTAGATATATATATATATATATTTACATGAATTTGATTATTAGCTTTTTTAATGATTAAACATTATAGTTATAATCTTAAAATAATTATTTTAATATTCAGTTGGTTTTTTAAATTTTTAGTCTAGTAATTAATCGTAATTTGCCAAATATCGACACAAAATAAAACATATGAAAATAAAATTGCAAATTTTCCGAATATTTGATCTTTATGTATTTCTGTTTTAATCTAAAAATAGTTATAGTGGAAAATTCGGTTGTTGTTTTCTGAAAAACTCCTATCTAACTCAAATTTAAAGGCCTATAGAAGCAGTTAAACTTAAAGGATAAGCTCTAAATTTTGTACGATTATTTTTAACACCATCAAAGCTTACCTATCTCAGTCGGTAACACAAGCCTTTGTACGTAGGTACTGTGGATCAATTCCGAACATAAAAAAAAATTATTTTTCAGTTTTTTTATTGATCTAATAGTTTATTTCTTAATTAAAAATTAGTAATTATTTCAAAAACTAGATATGACGGAAAAAATCTGAAGTCGGACTTCATAGAAAATTCACTTAAATATTGTAGACAAAAATTGGCTATTGTTCTGTGTTATTATAAAAGGACAGGGTTAAAAATAATTAATATGTGAAAAAATGAGCCGTGTGTATGAGTAATAAAATTGTCATTATTAAATCAATATATTCACATCACATTAAAAAGTAAGGCAGGTATACAAAATTTATTTTATTATCGACTGTAACACAGTGGAAATACTTCCTATAATAGACACATACTCTAATAATCATTTACTTCTCACACAACGACAATGCACACCAAATACAAACCGTAAAATTGCCTATAATTGACCTCTAAAAAAATGTCTGTACTCAAACGCCTTAAAGTGAGATGTAATGTTATATTTTGAATTAACACATTTAAAAATAATGTCATTGTATAACAGTATGTATTATATACTAAAAAATGTATTATTTAATTTTTCTAGCAACCAACCTCTTGTCTTTATGCTATTTGAATCTTTAATTATTATGTCTTTTCCGTCTTCTCGTCTCCATAGAACATGTGGCTTAGGATATCCTTTAGCTCTACACGTCAATTTGACTGTACCACCTTCAGGCACCATTACATCACCAGATGTATCTTCATAAATGATGTCAGGGGGTATTACAACATCTAAATAACCCATCTAAAATCAAAGACAAATTGATTACCACATCATATATGTATGTAGTTCAATAAGCAGTAAAAAGACTTTCCATTGTTTCTGTTGTTCATACAAATTAACCTGATCTCTTATTTATAGAACAACCCTAAATAAGCAATAAACTATAACAGTTATAACACTAAAGAGTGTGAAAATTAAAATGTTAACTTTCTTTTTTTCATAGGTAAGTTATTTTGAGTTAAATATTTTATAAGTTTTAAAATAACATTTTTAATATAACTTTAAATTTAAATCACCATAGGTGAAATAGGGTTGACTAGAAAGCTATCGCTCCTTTATTTACCATGTATCAACTTATACTCATATTTGCAAGACAGAAACCAAAGTGTATTATAGCCGCCAATGTGATAATTATATTAAAGTTATTTAAAAGGGAATTTATAATGAAAAAATTAGTTATGTTTTGGCAATACTTTCAGTGTGATAAATTTCAAATTATTTTAATAAATAATAAGTATTATTTGATAATAACTTTTGATTTGATTTATCATATTTGTATTGTGGCTAAAAAAATTAATTAGCCAAGTGGAATAAATATTGTGTAAAACAGTTTAGGGGTTTTAATGAGGTTCGTTCAAACAATTAGAACTGTGTTGCTTAAGTAAAAATAAACTAATTTTTTCTAACTCAAACACGTTTTGATTTAATACTATGCTGTTATGTTGCATACAATCAAGTTTAAAATTATGACACATTTATTACAAAAGTGTTAAGTAATCTGGTCGATTATGTGTCTTTAACTAATAATGTAAATTGAAAAATGTATGCCAGTTTGGGTACAAATTATTGAAATTACTTGGGTAAATCATTAAAGCCCACTAAAAATAATCTTTTCTAAGATAATGTCAACTTTAATGAAGAAGTATATAATTTTAATTATACTATAATTATAATAGATTAGGAATATGTTAACAGTAATTTCAAGATAGTTGTATTAATTCTTTTAAAATAAAAGTTAGCTTGGGTTTTAGTTTTAAATAAATGCATTTAAACTTTTTTAAATTAAAAAGTGTCATCAATGGTGGCGTCTCTTGTCAAGTATTCATGTCTTATTTATATTTTAGCTAATACTCTTATTGTATCTATTTGGAACAGATTATGTATCTGTTAATAAAGAAAAACAAAATTAAAAAGTAATAATTTATTTTTAATTAAAGGAAATAAAAAGAAAATATAGCTAAGTTCATTAAAATAGTACTGATTCTTTGTTCTTCCTAAGCTTTAAAAAAAAAAATATAACGATTAAAAATTAAGCACAAATTAATTTAGCAGCACTTAGAAATTTAAAAGAAATCGCCGCCATGGATTTTTTATATTTTTGAACTTTCATAGCACAGCTTCTACTGCTTAGTCACAAAATGGGCACAGCGAGATATAAATCACTATGTATCAACCCAACCAAAGAACAATAAGGAATTAAATTTTATATTTTTTATACCAGCATTATGAGTTTTGCGAAGTAATTATCGGAAATAAACATTACTTGACTTATCATGGGATCAGTATTGATTTGGCACATGTATTGACCTCGATCTTCTTCTTGTACGTTTTTTATGAGCAAATTCCATGTTGCATCATCAGTATGCGACACGGAAACTCGAGCGTTGTGTGTAATCACATGATCATGTATAGCTTGAATAGCTTTAGTGTCTGCTTTTACCCATCCAACCTGCAACAATTTAACATACTTCATGACCTACTAGTTATTAAACTAATCTTTCCGGAAAATGTTCATAGTAGGTATTTGCCCCAAGTGCTATAATTTTTTTTTTTAATAATTCTTCGTTATATGGATCTGAACAGTCCAATTACTTAAAATAACGACTGATTCAATGGAAAGCATCAAAACTTGTCTGTATTTTGCAGAATACGTATATTTACATAATGGAAAAACATTTCATGCAACAATTAAGCCACGGAGAAGAAAACAAATAAGTTATTAAGTAGAGCATTATGGAAATTTTAGAATTAATAAATAACGTACTTAATTATTTCGCCTACTTCCGAGTTAATAGCTTAATAATAAATGGAGATTTATGCTATGTAATCATATAAACGTCACTGAAGTTGTCGTAATTATAACGGACACGCAATCTATCATTTGTACGGTCATTTGAATTTTGACGTGCGCGCCCCTGACACATTTTAACAAAATGCTTTTCTAATATTTAGTACCTTAGGCATAAACCTTTAATGTTTAGCAAATACTAAAGAAATTAACTAATAGTAATAAAAATTCACTTCCCCTAACTAAACTAATTCTAGAAAAACAATAATATCAAATATTAAATCATTACCATAAGCTTTTAATGGTAAAACATAGAATATAATATTTGTTTACTATGGTCTAATTTATTTACTCCAATATTTATAATTGAACGCATTTGGCAATTTCTATTTTTCTTATTATTATAATCGTTGGAAAAATAGAGATAATATTAAAGTATAAGACAGTACACGAGAATTTTGAAAATATTAATAAGCATAATATATTTTTTCTTTGGTGTCCAGTATACGTCTAGTTTTACTACTTTAACTAGTTCATTAGTAATAAAATATTTTTTTACAATTCCACTTGTTTCGTTTTAAGTAATTGTTTTCAATCCAGTATATAGCAAATATCTATCTAAATTGTATATTTTTTTTCATAATAACACTTAAATCTATATCAGTTTCATGTAATGAATTGAGTTATAAAATGGAATATGAAATATTTAATATAAAACGATATATTCTTAATACTTAAAAAATATAATATAAAAGTAATTTATATATATTTTAGGAAGTTGTTAACAAATTTAATCATTGTTTCACTAAAACAGTTTAAACAATAACTTTTACATAATACTTGATATTTACAACGTACTTAACGAAATATTATTGTTTTACTTTGTCGAACTTCTTCTTTTGAAGAACTTTACGAACACTAAACTAGAGCAGAGATTTTCCTTTAAAGATAATATTGTACGATTTCTCTCTCTTTTTAGAAATTATCAACTTGATGATTATTATAATTTTATAGAAACAAATTTTCAACGTACTTATTAAGTTTTTTAAAAAATCAAACGTTCGAAAAATGCTTTTACAGTCGTCATGTTGCATAAATACCTCGTTAGATGGATTCGTATAATTTGTTTACCGTTTATATGATATGTGTCGCCTAAACACACGTGTGACTGTTTTGGTATTCAAGGAATTTCGTCGACTCCCTCGGTCGTCCTGATCGTTTACCATACAAAACAAGTTCAAAATAATAATAACTATGTACCTGGTCGGAAATAATATATCCAACTGACTATACTGCAACGCTGCACTGTTATTATACATGTGTTACTTTGACTCCCCACCGTAGTAGGGCATCCCTTATTTGCAAGTCCGCATACTCGCCAGTACACTTATTGATATAAACAAAATCATTTTGAAAACAATTTCTTTTGAAACAAAAACCTTTTTTTTTTTCGCCGAGTAAAATAAGATTGAAAATAATACGCCGAATTAAAGAACATCTGTTCATTTTATTTTGCGTTGTTTATATTTTAATAGGTTTATCTAAGTTGTTTTCACGCTTCGCAGGTATCAATTATAAACTTTTTTGTATAAAAAATAATTTCACCCACCACACGACGAGATAATTATAATTCTAAACGCAATTATGCACAATGACGAAAAAGAAAAACTACAGTACATCAACTAAATAAAGTATTTGTTAGCATTATTATTTTCAACGCCACGGTAAATAACTAAATCATTTTAGGACTGAATTATGGAAAATGTTTGAAAGTTCAACCTCTGCAGAAAATTATTTTTATCTTATGTCAACTAGTTAAGCTCAACATTATCTAAAAACTATCACTTTTAATCTAAACATGTCAATTAATGGAATTTGTGAAATCTCTAAGAATTATATACGCACTGTCGATTACACTTGATTTGTGTACAATATTTAATGAACTGTTGAATTATACAAGTGCCTAAAATCATTTCAGTACTACACGCACGAGTAATGCGAACTTTTAATTTAAACGAAATCATACTTAAATTCCGAAACCATATACATAGTGTAAATCATTAAGTGCGAGAGAAAAGCATCGATGGCAGTTATAATATTTTTACGTGGTATTTATAAAAATGTAATTGAAATTGTTACTTACTCTATAGCCTCCTAAATTGTGAACATAACATGTAAACATAGCTTCTCGTCCTACTGGTACTGTGATGTTACCGATCGGCTCGGTGAATTTCGGCTGATAACCAAAACATTCTGAAAAAAATATATATTCAGTATTACTAACAAAGGATATATTATTTTCGTAACAAAAATATGTAAACGTAAAACTATTTCAGTAATTCACGTATTTTTGTCAACGTTTTATTGATGCCTTTTGACGAAACAGCTACAAAAATCATGTAATAACATTCAGGGGAAAATAAAGAAATCAAATAACATTTATCTCGTCTTTTTGAACCGTAGATATTATGTCATTGATACTGTTGTAGCTTTATATTCATGCTTGTTATTAAATTGACTGTGCACATATTATTATCATCACCGCATTGCTTTTGTCATTTTCTTCGATATTTTTCAATATAAATTCCAATAAACGCTGTATTGAACGACAAAGTATTTTTTTTGTTTATTTTCGATTGCCTCTTAGTTTACCTAATAAAAAAGCAAATATGGTTTGCAGACTACTCAGAATGTCTTCTTCGATAAATTATGCAAAAAAGTCTGTTTTCGTCTGACAATATACTTTTACATAACCGTCGACTGTGAGGGACCTTCTCTTTTTTTTAAATCAACCCTCATTCGATTTTAAACCGTTGTCGCATTCGGCAAAATGGATTTTTTTTTATCATGTATAAATTNGAAATGGATTTTTTTTTATCAAGTATAAATTAATAAAAGTATAACTACAGAAAAGGAATATTTAAAAAATGACAGTAACAGATTGCCAATGATCGCAATTGAATTTCAGAAAATCTTCTGCTTTGTTATGGTAATACTTTTTCTGAAGTAATAAGACTCTTTTTGTATTAACGAGTTAGTTTCTTTGTTGTTTTTTTCTTTCTAGGTATTTACAGTATTATGATACACACGTAACCTTAAATGGTTTATAAAAACTTTAATTAGTTTCAAAAACTTTTGTCCGTGAATCTTAACTGAGGTTTTCGTCAAACAGCTGTCACCAGAAGTGAATCTTTCATCCGAAAGTATGTGTTTCACAAACCTTTTAATACAAATTATAATATAATTTAAATACTGAAAGTNCTTCACAAACCTTTTAATACAAATTATAATATAATTTAAATACTGAAAGTCTCTTTAACCCTCTAGTCTTCGTTCGTTAATAGATAGCCCTAGACATTTTGGCTTTTTCTTCCGACGAGACGTTTTATCCTTTCGTTCAAGACAACTCCCT
>NW_026100075.1:0-8568 GCF_025091365.1 Daktulosphaira vitifoliae
TAATTCATAATATTAATTATGTATTTAAAGTATTAAATAAAAAAAAAAATTCCTTGTTTTAAACGTAAAACAAATTTTTTAATTTTTACACGAGCAACAAATATAAGTAATCATATATTTTAGATAAAACTCGGTACGTGTATAATTGCATAGTTGCAATCTTTATTTATTTTATAATTATTTGAAAATATAACTAATGTAAATTCTCTGAAATTAATATCTGTTTAGACGTCATATTTAAGCTACAAGTATTTTTTTCGTGATTAAAAATAATTATACTGTCAATTCATAATTTGCCTAAGTTCTGTTTAGATGACAATATCTGTTAAAAATAAATACTATTTTGCCAATAATGTCACCTAGTTTTCATATTATGGATTCATTAAAATATGATATTATAATATCAGTATAATAAGTCTACGTAAAATGTTCTGTAAGTTATTAATACATTACAGAGAGTTGCACGAATGTAACTTTAAGCTTTTCAATTTTGTTAACTCAGAAGTATATCATATTTTATATTTTAATTAAATAATCCCTGATCTATATCAATCAAATTATTATATTTGTTTAATACAGGTCATGGTGTAATATAATCTTAATTACACGATTATAATTATAAACTAGCCAATGCGCGGCCAAATTCACCATACCCCCTGATTTCAATTATATGGTTGTTCTAAATTAAAATAGCACTTCAGGAAAATGTTAAAAAAGAAACAGTTTTAACTAACATTTTCAAGAAATATTTTGGTAGCTTGCTTTTATTTATAATATTAGTAATTTTGAGTTGTCCAAATTTTATTTCTAAACTACGCAAAACATTTTCCCAACTGTACAAACAATGTCAACTGCACTTTAAATTATAGTCTGATACAGATATATTAATATAAATATATATTTTAATAAATCAAAAGTTGCAAAAAACTAAAAATGATTTATTTGTTTGTTTAAATTTATAAAAGTTAAAATGTAAAAACTCTATTGAATTATAAACAATTTACCTTAAAATAAAATTCAAGTAATTATAAAAAATGTGTTGCCCTAAAATCCTTATAATTATTAAATTGTTTTATACTGAGTATTATACTGATTGTTTATATATGAATCATGAAATATCTTTAAAAATAAGAAACAAAATATAGTATATTATTTTCAGAAGTTAATTGTATCCTACTACTAGGATTCGCCTAGTAGCCTCAGTGACCTGTATCTCTCACGCGCCTACTGCGCGTTAAGCCCTTTGATCTGTCCTTATAGATAAGTTACTGATTCCAGTGTAATATATTGCGCAAAAAAATCATTACTCCAACCCATATTTCCAAATTTGAAAATGTTCAATATAAATGTTTAAAAGTATTAGCTTTTAAGATAAAACTAACTATTTCCAGAGTTATAGGCGTTAATTAGCAGACATTATGTTAATTTACGTCCTTATAAATTTTAATATTGATTTCTCTGAACTATTATTCCAGATTGGATTTCTTACCTCAATTAATTTTACTAAAACTTAATTTTTATTTTATGTCCCTAAATTAAAAACTAATTTAGCAGCTGGATTTCTATCCCTGAAGCTTCGACACTTACCTATTCAGTTAGTATGTACTGTGTTTTTTATTTTTTTTTGAAGTTATATCCTTAATTTTAAAAATAAGGTATCAAGCATCTTTACTATAAGTCTATACTGTTTGACATAAAATATAGGCACCAATAATTGAAAAAAAATGAAAATAGAAAGTTTTTACAATAAAAAAAAAAGTGATTTTTTTACATAAAATTGTAGTCTTTATTTAACTTAGTGAGCTGTTATAAATTATAAAATCGGGAATCTCAAAATAAAAAAATTTGTGCTACACTTTGTTTCGACAACTTTAATGTAGTATTGATGTCAGAGCCGCACTAACTGTTATTAGCGATCTTATAAGGCAGTCATATATTTGGTGTCCCTATTTATAATTGATAAAAATTTAATATATTTTCCATGAAAGATTTTACTACATTAATCCCTTTTTCAAGGCCGTTCGTTACGCTTGTAATAACTCCCAAATCTCAATAATATAATATACTGAAATCCTATATAATTATTCTTTCCCATTGTAAAATAAAATATAAAGTAAAAAAAAAAAACAACTAAAAATGAATTTGAACACGCTACTTATAACACAGTACACACGAATTGTCATCGATGACTATGTCAATATCATTTAATTATTGTATAGATAGCCGTATGCCAGCAAATTAAACAAAATATTGGTTTCCTAATTTATATTTAACCCCGTTCTGTTACAGTGTACGTCCCTCGTGCTCCATGTCACGATTATCTTAGAAACTGACCGGAATCATTATAAGTAATACACAAACTATATAACTATATAACAATTCCATTGACGTTGGGATTTATTTGACGTGTAGTTATAAAATATCTTATGTATAAAAGTAATAACATCGACTAATTAAAAAATATATTTAAAAAAAATGTATTCATTTTTTTTTGGGTGCCCTCAAATGTGTGGCGCCTTAAGACACTTTCCCTCGTTGCCCCGTCCGACCATAGAACGGGCCTAGTTGATGTCTTTTAAATAAAATTTACGGATTTTATGAAAAAAAAAGAGATTTCTTATACCACTCTGTACTTTTAGTACTTATAATATAGTGTAAAATTTGATTTTAAAATTTAAAGAACAAAACAATTAATCAGTTAGTTTTAGTAGATTATTACTAAAATGCATCAAATTTGTTAGAATGTTCAGATTTTTCCTATTAAATGCCATAAACATATTGCAGAATTTGTAATATATTTTTTATAGCTTGAAAAAATATAGTAATGGTTTTAGAAAATGTAAATTTAATTTTTACTTCTTTATGCTGATTTATTACTTTGTAACAAGTATCAGTAATTTTATTGGTATGAAATTATTATTTTGGGAATAATTGATTCGGATATGATAAATGGGTAGATACAGGCTGGTACATACATTTAGCTACGCTAAAAAACAAATCAAAGTTGCCTATACTTAGGTAAATGAAATAAAACAATTTTTAATCGAATATTTCTATTCAAATTTGGAAATGAGACGAAAGATACAATTAAATTTATTTCATCATTGTTTACTCGATATTATCCTAATAAATAAAATTTAAATAGTATTGTTCTAGTTAAATAAAAAATGCATGATAAAACTCAAAACCAAAAAAAAAACATTTTATTTTATCAATGATCAATACTAATTATAATTAATGATATGTGTTACAAAGTATTAAAACAACATTAACAGATTAAAATTAAAATTCCATTTAATAAAACCATTATTATATTTATTCGAGTTATTAAATGAAATGATTTTAGGATGATTAATTCCAAAAACTTTACATCAAAGTTGTTGCATTTTAGTACAATTTATTAAAACTAATTAACTAATAAATCGTTTTATTCTTTATAACAAAAAAGAATTTCTAATGTATTCTGGCAGTATAATCGTATACTTAAATTTTTTTTTTTCACTAAAAACCTAGATCGCCTTTCTTAATAATATATTTTTTTTTAAATTGCTATCTGGGATGTTTGTGATGAAAAAAATATATTTAATCATGCAATTTGAAAAATTAAATAAATTATATTGGGGGCCATCTTAAGTTAATTCTATCATCGACACCTCAATGAAATAACTCGATCATATTACGATTATTACTAAATATATAAATTTCATTGCTAGATTCTGTTAGTTATCATCTGGTACATTATAACACTTATCGTACAAGTACGGCGATAATACTATGGTATGACTGGATTAATGTACTGTTATTATTTTTAAATTATAAATAACTCTAGAAATCGTAAATTTATTACAAATAGCAGCAATAGGTATAGTGAACTCATATTTATACCATTTTAGTCGCTTACGTCGCGTATTAAGTTGAACTGCTTCCTATTGTGTTTTTCTTTTAGTGTACGTAAAAATGTCCGTAGTATTACGAAATGACAATAAAATTTTTTTAATAAGGTCTTTGACTACTCAAATTTTAGGTTCAAAACTTCCATCCATTGGGCAAGTTCTAAAAGTTTTTTTTTTATAACCTAAGAATTGTTAATCTTACTATAAGAGCAAGTGCAGCATTGACTATTCGCGAGTGTAATATTTTCTGGGAAAAAGCTCGAATTCCTACTCGATTATTTCACCACTGTGTAAATAAGTTGGTTAATTTTTATGACAAGTGGCGCATTTTACAAAAGAATTCTCACAAAATTGGAAAAACGTTTAGAGCAAAATAAACTGAGTTTATTAATAATTTTGATAATTTGTTTGATATCGCTCACGCTGATACTTTAAATTTGATTAAGGTAGTTACCGATAAACAATTTTTAATGAACTAAAGACTTCCTGGTCGAATTGGTTGTCTAGGTGGCATCGACCAAAAATTACAAGAGAAAGAAGAAAGATCTAAAAAGCGTAAGATTAGGGAAACAGAAAGGCTTAGTGAATACCAAGTAGCCGGTCCATCTACTTTATATTCTACGCAAATTATACCTTATTTATCAGATGATATAATTATAAGTTCTTCTTCATCTATAGAATCTGAGAATGAAAAATCTTTTAATGTTTTAGCAAAACAGAATAAAAGGGGTCAAACAAATATCATAACACCGAAACTCGTAGCTGCGTTAGATCGATGTAAAATAAGCGCACGAGACGCAGTTTACATTATTCAAGCAACAATTGAAGCTTTAGGTCATGACGTTGATTCTCTTATTATAAATAAATCTTCAATACATAGATGCCGTGATGCTATGCGAATTGAACGAGCTAATTTAATAAAAAAAATTTTCAAAGTTTTCCTCCTATGTATGTCACTGTGCATTGGGATGGAAAGATTTTACCAACTTTAAATGTAAGAGACTCGGGCATTGATAGGTTACCAATTGTGATAACTAGTAAAAATCTAGATTTATTAATTGATATACCGAAACTGGAAAAATTCGACGGGATATGAACAAACTAATGCTGTTTATTGTGCGTTAGACGATTGGAGCTTATTAAATATTGTCCAAGCTCTATGCTGCGATACCACCGCATCTAATATGGAACGTTTAAAGGGTTCGTGTATTTTACTAGAGCAAAAATTAGAGAAAGATCTATTGTATTTACCTTGTCGCTACCTAACATATGAACTGATTTTACGCGGTGTTTTCGAAACAAAACTTCCTCAGGTAACATTAAGCCCTGATATTCCCATATTTAAAAACTTTTAAAAAAATTGGAATAATATTGATGTTTCTAATACGATGTGTGGAATAGATGACGTCGAATATTGCTCTGCAAGTTCTATATAACGGCGTTTTGAGTTTTGTATTTAAACATTTTTGTGTTTATTTAAAGTACCAAGGTTCTTAGAAGTTTAATAAATTCTATTGACATCATTGGTCATGAACCTTTATCCCCACATTTTTGATGTTCCAACTAATAAGCAGCTATTTTTGGGAAACAAAGTAATGATGCATAATTACGCGAGTTTTTTCCAAATAAGGATTTCAGTATGGGACCATACAAGAGTTATAAATTATTTCAACAAGACATCGCTAAAAAAACTTAGAAATTTTCTTATTTTATCTTTTCTATTTAAGTTATTTCATAATAAAATAAACTGTGGAATTTTATTGGATAAGCTTAACTTAAAAATAAATACCTTTAATAATAATGACAATAAGTTTTTTTTTTTTACAAAATATTAATTCTAATTATTCTATCACCTCTTCAGCAAATGTTTTAGTGTTAGTTGGTAATTTGGCTTATCTAAATATTTTTGACTATATTATTAGTGATGTTATGTGCTTCTACTATTAAATTTATATATATTATGATATTACTCTTACTATACTCCTACTTGTAATTAGATAAATATATTTTATATATCTCTGCTAATTTTTATAGTGTTTAAACAAATGTTGTTATTATTCTTATTAAAACTGCTGTAATGATAAATATATTTTGTAAATTAAGTCTTTCTCTGTAAGATACTAATAAATATAGTCGTTTATAAGAAAATATAAATTTTTTTATGGAATTTTGATATCCAGTTTTTTTATGGTACTTTTTCCGGATAATTTTTTCTCAAATACTTACATATAATATAAATAAACACAATAAATATAATGTAAATAAACGTCTTTATGTCATTTATTCTATTTTTGTCTTAAAATATACAGATTTCAATAATAAAATATAATTATATTGAAATAAGTAGGTTGTTCCTGTCTTCTTTTCGCTCTCTTTTGCACTTTATATTACATAATACAGAATCATAATTATGGTAATAGTTCAATCTTTGTTGAGCTTGTTGAATCGAAATTTTGACAATAGTCCAAGACTGAAAATTTTTGGGGTCCATGAATTAATGAAGTTGGAAAATTCTAAATATATGAAGTAAATAAAAAAAATATTTAGTAAATTGATATTCGAAGTATTAATAAATTTAATATATTAATTAATATTAATAATATTTAATATTATATATTAAATAATAACAATTAATTGATGAATAAATTACCGTCATAATTAATTTTCCCGTCATTGTCAATATCATGTACCTTGATTTCTTGAAATAATTCATCGAGAGATTTACTAGATAGTTTAGGTTGTTTATTTTTTATCATCATTTGTAGCTCTTCGATGGAAACGAATTTATCATTATCAATATCAGCATATTGAAAAATTGTTTTCTGAATTTTTTCCATTTCATTAACAACTTCTTTGTATGCTATTAAATTTTTATCACAGTTTTCTAGTATTATTTTGACTAGAATAATTAAAATTTAAGAAACTTTAATTTTAATAGTATATAAAATATAATTTGTGGGTAATTTATCTTCGAATAATTAATACTTTATTAATTGGTTCTGCATGAAGCAATTATTATTATTTTTAATAACTACACTGATCAACAAAATGAAACTTTTTCTCATCATTAGTTATAAAAATATACTTATTCATAATCAATATTTCGCACCAACTTGAAATCTGCAATTAGATTTTTTTCTCTCACCTCTAGATTTTTAACACACGATAAAACTGTTTTAATCTAGTTTGATTTTTGTATATTTTGTGTCACTGATGTGTTTTTAGATTTCATTTTAATCTATATTTTATTTAAAAAATTTTTCTACCTTCAACAAATTGCATAAAATTTTTTGAGTGTGTTATACAACCATTTTAACATTTTTTTAATTTAGAATTTGGTTAGTATTGCACAACGTACTAAACTCACGTATATGTATTTTTTTTTATATTCTTAACAAATTGCTATTATAATACGCTCAAAAATTGATTTGCAATTTATTGCGCGAGAAAAAATATTTCAATACATATAAATATGCTCTTATAAATTTGGGACACCTGTGTTTACTTTACAACAATGTTGAGATTTTAGCATAAATTTACTATTAATAGTAATTATATAAATTCTGACCAAATATTAATCTAAACAATAATATATTTAAATTCTCATAAATTTTCTATTTATTGATGTTAAGGTTTATTTAAGGTTGTAAGTTGAGCCAAAAAATCACCTTTAAAATACTAAAAAAATAAGGTAAACATGTTATATTAAAAATTTAAATCAATAATAATTTGGAAAATTTTTTTTTTTTTTTATTTGTAATTCCTTGTTTTTACTGTGTAGTAATTATTTTAAAAAAATAGAGGCGCTAGAAAATATTATACTTGTAGATTTAACGCGTAATATTGGTTCAGAAAAGTATTTTTATTTTTGATGAACATTACTTGTTTTTCTTTGTTATTATTTATACAGTAAATACTATAATACTTACATAGTAGTTTAAAATGATTAACGAACTCTTCATAGTTTTTGTAATCATCATTATTATCTATATCTTTAAAAATNTATATCTTTAAAAATATTTGAATCGTATGATTTATCGGAAACAAAATGGTACAAATTTAAAAGACGTTTTTGAACTTCTTGTAATGTAACAGCGTTCGTCTAAAATACAAAAAAAAATTGATAAAAAATATGTGGATATTATATACCTACAGGACGATTTTTTTATCATAACCCACTCAATTACTTGCCGAATATACATTAATATATGTATATAATTTAAACATTTTTTTTTTTATTTTCTTTAGTTACACATGAATTATTAACTATTTAAAACTTTTCATATTCATCCCTTAGGCCTTGTTGAAATGTTAAAATGTTTGAGTTTTTAATTTAATAGTAAATGGCATTTGAATAAAGTTATATTAACAATTCAAATGCCATTTACTATTAAATTAAAAACTCAAACATTTTATTAAAATAAAAATATGTGTTACCATTTAAAAAAACAAAGTTGACCCCCTTACAAGGTATAAGGGATGAACTAAAAAAGTATTACTTGGTTAATAATTCAAGAATAATGTGTAACTAAATATAACCAAAAAAATGTTTAAATATTTATTCTGTAAGTAATTGAGTGGGTCATGATAAAAAAATCACATTGTATATAGTGATGAGCAGAATTACTCTTGTTCTTGCGGTCTTGGCTTGGTCTTGCATTTCTACGAAACCAAG
>NW_026100076.1:0-1448 GCF_025091365.1 Daktulosphaira vitifoliae
AGAGAAGAATCGTAAGCTGTAAGAAAAGTTATAGAAATGAATGTTGAAGGAAGAAGAGATAGAGGAAGACCAAAAAAGAGACGGAGGGATGCAATTGAATGCGATTTGAGGACAGCTGATGTGAGAGTAGAAGATGTGGGAGATCGTGTCAAGTGGAAGCTTAGGATAAGGGTGCCCGACCCCAAGTAGTTGGGATTAAGGCAAAGAAAAAGAAAAAGATTACCAGAAATTCCGGTGGAAATTGACATAATATGATTGTTGTTTGGGAATGCACAATTTAGCGTTTAGTTGGGTTTAAATAATATAGCGTCAAATCAATTACCTACTCTATCGGTTGTATCTTAATATACACTACACTTTAATGATACAATAAATAAATAAACTCACACATACACACATATGCATTTATAACATTNAGTTAACAAAGTTATAAGTTTTATACACTGGACTACAAGGAACTTCCATCAGAAACAAAAATATACTATTCTAAATCAACTTTTCGCGATGTTTTAAAATGTGCAATTAGACTTTTTCTATAACTTCTAAGTTTTAATATTATTAAAAAATAGAATATACATATAAATAAAGCTAAAAATAATTAAGCACAAACAAAATTGTTTTAAATTAATGCTGGTTTTGATTATTAATATGTTAAAAATAAGGAAAATGACATATTTAACCTATTTTTTTAATCGTTTAAAGTTGATTGTTGTAAATGCTTATAATAAAAAAAAAATAATTTATTTTACCATAACTTTTAGCTCAATTGGCAAGTTTGACATTGACATCATTAAATAGAAAATTTTATGACAATTAAAAAAATTGTATCGTTAAGATCAATATGCAGTCAGAAAATTTTACAATTACTATTTATAGTATATTTATCAGAGTAACAAATATTTTTTTGCATTTTTATGGTAATAGATAACTTAAATAGAAGTAATAGTAATAATTTCCTAGTAACTTTTGTTCTTTGAAAAGATTCTACAATTGAAATATTGAGAACTTAATTAATTTTAATGATTTACTTTAACTAAATGTACCAATCAAAACAAAGTTGTTAAAAAGATTTACTCAATTGAGTTTATTATAAAATTTGATTATATTTGTAAAAATCAATTGTTAATTCAGGAGAAAAAACAATCATTTTTTTTAGAAATGATTTATATAGCAACACGTTAGAAAAAAATTTGAATATTATAGTCTAATAGTAGTACACATAAATAGAGTAAAAAAATTATTAAATTGCAAAGTAAAATGATTTAATTTTGTAGTTGAAACCTATCATATCAAACTTCATTCGTTAATAAATATTTTGAAAACATTAGAAATTAATGATTTTAATTGTCTTTATGGAGACGATGTAATAACTAACTGTTTAATTGATAAATTAGAATTTTTTTTTCAATTTTTGAGAGTAATATCTTCAACTAGATACGAATTGTAGT
>NW_026100076.1:2925-8560 GCF_025091365.1 Daktulosphaira vitifoliae
AAAAATTTTTTTGCGCATACTTTTGCCCATAAAAATTGAATTTATTACTAAAAACTTTTCGTATAAATTAAAATCAGTCATTCATGAATTTTAATGCAAAGAGAGAGTATAAGTGAATAAAGTAAAATTCTTTTGAGAAAGTGAACATTGAAAATTATGACAGAGGAAATTGAAGTGATTGAAATACAAGGCATCCCAGAAGAACATAAAAAAACATTAGAGTGGATTAATCGTCTAAAAAAATCTGAGCTTATTAAAGAACTTGAGAATAGAAAATTACCCACAACAGGTACTGTACCAGAATTAAAAATAAGATTATTTTGGCATTTTTTACCTAAAAACTCAACGCAAGCTACCGTCAAAAATATTTCTAATCAGGATTCAAATTCACCAAAAGTAATTAATAATTTTAATATGAACAAAAATTTATTTTTCAAACCAACTATCTTTTCCGGCGGAATTAATGAACGCGTAGATTCATTCTTAAAAACTTTTAATAGAGCCGCGTCTATCAATAATTGGTCAGATAATGACAAACCACACTATCTAGTTGCATTTTTACAAGGCCCAGCACTAACTTTTTATGACAATATTGAGTCTCTAAATTTACCATGGAATGAATTAGAGAAAAAATTTAGAGATGAATTTGAACCCATTGCCCAAAATGATATGTTGCGTATTTTACTAGAGAAAAGAAAACAGTTAGACGATGAACGGACAGTTGCTTACATTAATGACATGGAGGCTTTGTGTAAGAGAATAGATACTAATATGTCAGCGAGTGAAATAGTAAGGAATGTGATGAAAGGTCTCAAGCCAAGCATTCTGAGATACATCAGTATTTTAGATAATAATAATTTAGACGAGTTAAAAAGAAACATTCAAAAGTATGAGGTGGTTGAATTTATGATTACTGGAGAGACAGCTAAGAGTCCATCAGAAATAAAGCAATCCATTATAAATGAAAAAATTAATCAAATTACTCAAAATAATGAAAATGATGACTTAAAAAATTTAATTGAAGAATTTAAAAATTTCAAAGAACAATTTTTTAATGAACATATTAATCTTATACCTAATAACAGGCAATTTCAAAATAATAATCAATCTCAAAGTAACAATTACAATTCACGTATTAAAAATCAATTTCAAAATAGTAATAAATTTGACAACAACTCTCCGCGCTACAGTAATAAACAATTCCAAAATAATAATTCTAAAACCAACTTTTTATTAGATAACCAATTTCAGAAGCAATATGCATATAATAATTACAACCGCAACAATAATTCGCCTAATAATAATAATAATTTCAGAAACACTATTCGCAATTCATCACAATTTAAAAACAATTCTCAACAAAGATTTTCATCTCAGTTTGATCAAAGGGATAACATTCAAAGTAATAATAATAACTTTCAAAATAGCAATTATAATTCAAATACTTCTAAGTGTAATTTTTGTACTAAAAGCAACCATAATTCAATAAATTGTTTTTTCAATCCTAATAATACAAAATGTCAATTGTGTGATCTTATGGGTCATACAGCACGTGATTGTTCCAATAATCCAAAAAACTAATCTCTAGGTTAAACGGTAGTGCTGAACAAAACCGTTCACCTTCTAAACCAGGGGGTCTATTTTTGAGCTTGGACTAATCATTGGCGAATGTTTTAGTACACTAAAACATTAGATTATGATTTTAGTGCACTAATGGAAATTCGTATTTTTGAATTTTATTTTTTATCAGTCTAAAAATCTTGCGCTAATCGTACATCGTCTAATCTAATGTCATTTCAAACCAATAATTATTAGTGCGATATGTTAAATTATATTGGCTGTACTGTATTTTATATTAGTTTTATAATTAATACTTGATAATATTTATGATAACTACAAAATTTACAAATAAGAAATTTGTCTTGAGTTTTTTTCAGTATTTTTTATTTCGATTTGTGTAGTGTATTTTTAACAATGGAGGGAAAAAAAAAGTCAAAAAGTGTGACTTATGAACAAAAACAATTATTAATTGATTTTGTTCATAAGCACCCTAAATTAAACTCTAAAAAATTTGGACCATCTTTTACCATGAAAGATGCCCAATTATTATGGCAAAATATTACTAAAAATTTAAATGAAACTGTTGGCCCAAAGAAGACATGGGTGGAATGGAGAAAGGTAATTACATAATTAATAATTGTATCTAAAGTACCAAACATTAAAAAAAAAATGTTATGTTTTATTATATTTAGTGTTTTCAATATTTAAAATCAGCTGCTAAACAAAAAGTACCATCAAAATCAAGTTTTAAAAAAACTGGCGGGGGAGAAAGAGATGATGATGAATATATTGATCAGGCTGATGAACAATTATTAGATATTATAGGTCCTACTGCTGTACATGGTCATGATTTAGTCAATGAAAGTACCTGTATGGTTTCTTTCGTTACTAATGATGTTGATCCTGTGCAAACTTTAGAGGAAACTTCAACTCATAATTTAATTTCTATTGAGGCTAATCCAGTTGAAATATGTGTACAAGAGAACAGTAATTTAGAGTTTAAAGATAACAATATTAATTTTGAAAATTGTGATAAACTAAATATGGCTGAAAAAGAACTGTAAATATATCAATTATTCAGCTTAAATAAGATACTATTTTTTCTAATTTGAAATATTTATTTAGTGAGCTTGATCCGTTTGATACTTATATTAGAAATAATAATAAAAGGCATGCTGATGTTGTTAAAGATATTGCCAACTATCAAAAAACATATAATAAGTAAGTACTTTTTAAAATTCTTGTATTTTATACTTTATTTTTTATTTATATAATAACATTTTTTTAATTATATAGTGATTAGAAATTTAATAAGTTTTAGGTCAAATATGGTAAATTTCTCAATTTGCCAAATTACGGAGTCAAATATTAAGGGAGTATAAATTTGTTATATATTGCTTCTTGCATCAAACCTTTATCCATTTACTTTTGACTACTTTTTTTTTTGGTGGTTTTTGCTTATGTATTCCTTTCCCTTCTATTTTATCTTAACGTCTGTTATTTATATTTATTGTCATTTAAAACCCAACTTTAAAAATCATTGCTTGCCTTGCATATTTGCAAATTTTTTAGGTTATATAAAACTTTACATTAACAACTCTCATTTTCCTAGTCTATTCATTTATTTCCTTGTAAATCCAAAAATAAAAAAAAATAGCTTAAATATTTTAATTAAAAACAATCTTCATTTGCTTACTTATTACAAAATAATTTGCTTTGTTTAATAGTGTATGTTTACTTGATTTTAATTTGTATAAGTTATGTGAGGTACTTGGAACTTATAGGGTCAATAATGCAAAAAATTAATTCAGAGATTATTGAGTTTAAAAATTGATAAATGCTATCTTTATAATGTAGTTGCTTTATAAAATAAATGCCATATATTATATAGTTTAACTATTACTTTATTTAATTTACAAAATGTTATTTATACCCCTTGAGCTCCAGGTACCTCATATATTGATATTTTTATTTACATTAAGTTCCTTATTATTTTTTTAGATCAATGGTTAAGAAAGAAAAGTTAACAAACTCTGTCCGCGCTACAGAGAATTTAACTAATATTACTGCAGACATGCTAGAATTGAAAGCCTTATATTATAAGGAAAAATTAAAACTTAAATTGAGAGAGGTGGAGGCTACTGAAGCTATAGCTGAAAATATAAAAAATTTCTTATCCAAACAAGATGAATAAATATCCATTTAAAAATCCTTTTAATGCTTCCTTTTTATTGATGTACATAATATTTCATTTGTTTCCTTGTTTTAGGTAGTAAATTTATATGAATATAAATTCATACAAATATAAATTTAAAAAGTCAAATAGGTATGCATGTAATAAATTTAGTTTGTTATTATGTAAAATAATTTTCAATTATTTGACGTTGCATCCTTCGGCCGGCCATTAAAGTGTGATTCACTTGTTGAACATTTAAATTATTTTCTTCGGTAGGGTACATACCTAAATCAACCTCATTTGTTACCTCATGTACTGGTTCTGGTACATTATTTTTAATGCATATATTATGAAGTACAACACATGCATTAATTATTTTTGAAGCTTTTATGGGGTGATAATGAAGTACCCTATGCTTTAAAAGACACCTATATTTAATACATAATATAAGTTAATGCAAACCATTTACAGGGTTACTAAGTTAATTTAAGACTTACCGAAATCGCATTTTTAATAATCCATTGGTACGTTCAATTAATGATCTTGTTTTACAGATCCATTCATTGTAACGCCCTTCTGGAGTAGATGGGTCTGGATTATGTAAAGGTGTTAATAGCCATGGTTTCAATGCATAACCAGAATCTCCTACAGATTATTATTAAATAAAAACCTAGTATATAAATTATATGAACTTAGAATATGAATAAGGAACGATGGGGAAAAATTCATTTAGCTCTTATAAAAAATTCGATTTGATTGTTCTTATGTTAATATTGATGTATTACAATTAAAACCTAGTAAATAATAGGAACGCATTCCTTCGTCATGCATTTTTTCCATTACTGAAGACACATTACTCCGACGCCATATATAACTATCATGAGTGCTGCCAGGGTATTTTGCATTTACATTAAGTATTCCCATATTTGAATCGCATATCTAGGAATTATTAAAGTACATTTAAGAAATAGGATAGTTGTTTTAAAAAATATCGAATTATTTTACTAATTGCACATTTATTGAATGATAATTCTTCCTGTTCACGTAAATGTGTTCCGGACAAGGTCCATTTGTTTGTGGGGGCACTATTGCAACATGAGTGCAATCGACAATACCAATAACTCCCGGTATTCCATATTCATTAGTAAATCTTTTTAGGTTATAATATCGTTATAGACGTGTTAATTAATAGTCACAAGGCAGAATTTATAGTATTAAAATACTTACTCTTGTCTTAAGTGATTTAATTCGTTTAAAGTTGACGGAAATTTCACGTATTTGTTAAAAATAGTAGGCATATTAAATGCATTACATACTTCAGTTATGCATTTGCTAACTGAAGGTTGACTAACAGAGGAAGCTCGATTTTCCCCTATGTCTTGTTGGTAAGATCCACTAGCGAAAAATCGTAAAGCTGTTAGTACCTATCGTGGCAAAAATTTTATTAAATTTTACTTATTGTTTAGTCAATATTGTACAATATTTTGCATACTTTGCGCTCTATACTTAGAGCAGACTTCCTCGATGGGGGTTCTAAATATGGGCGTAGCTCATTAATTAAATTTAGTACAAGAACTTTTGTCAGTCTAAATTTTTGTATAAAAGCCCTTTCAGACAAAACTACAGAAAATAACATTTAATAATGTAAATAGATAATTTTACATATTGTAATTTGTTTTGTAACATACCAATGAACGGATCCTCCGCTAAACGAAATTTCATTGTTGAATGGCCATTATCTTCAACTNAATTGTTGAATGGCCATTATCTTCAACTATTTCCAAATTATTAATGACTTGCACATAATTTATATTAAGCAGGTGTTCCATTTTAATATTTAATATTAAATAAATTTGAAAACGTTATAAATATATAAGTTTTCACATAAAGATGAATGAT
>NW_026100077.1:0-4142 GCF_025091365.1 Daktulosphaira vitifoliae
AAGCTGACATATTTCAGTCTAATTATTATTGCTATAAGCATTTTTATTATATTTGATTTGTATTTTATTCCAGCAGCGACCAAAGATTTTTCCGGCACTGTCTGATGATGATTATTACTATAATTATTTGATTACAATTAGCGGTTTATTTTAATCTAATTATTAATACGTTATTATTATTATTTTTTTAAAATATATTTATTAAAAGTTCAATTATAATTGCTATAAGCATTATTATTATAATTGATTTGTATTTTATTCCAGCGTGTCCGACGATTATTTTTTCCGGCATTGTCTGATGATTGGTCTATTTAAAAAAAAAAGAGAGAAAACACGAATTACAGTTCGTTCAATACGACTTTAAAAACAATATTACTATTTATTAAGGATAAAAGTTTTACTATTTGACAAATCAAACTACAGCGATAAAAACATACTGTATTTTAAGTTGAACAAAAAATACGTTATTAATAAATGAACTTAAATAATAAACTTACATAAGTCGATATAACACATAACTCAAGATGACCATTATAAAATTTTTAAAATAACTGAATAGCAATTGATATACTAGTTTTTGTTAATTTTTCTGATCATATTAATCAAATATACAGTTTAATATAAGTCAATGTACTGCATGATATTAATTAAGGTTGGTTAAATAAAATGAAAATTAATTTTTAGATATGTTACAGGCATTGACAGGTCGATTGCTAAGAAAACATTAATGATGATCCACTTAACAACTTTAAACAAAACTGCCGTTTTCACGGCAAACTGTCTAATAACTTTCATTTTTATTATTTCAGTACACATTAAATTATAGTGTAATAACATATTACTAGATAATATATATTTAATCTAACTGTCATTGACTACTAAGCGCAAGATTAGCTACATCAATTTACAACTTTTTGTCATAGACTAATTGTTTATTTTTTATTCCGCGTATAGAAACCTGATTGTGATTTTTACGTTCTGTACAGTTGGACTAGTAGACAAGGTATAATAAGTATTATTTAAATACATGAATATTTTTATATTGTATAATAACTATAAAATAGTCCCGTTATCACAATTTTTATTTTTTATAAGTTATTAAGCATTGTCTAGTTAAAAGTAAGATTGCAAATTGTAAATTTGTAGAATTTTTAACAACGTTTTTATTCTATAAATTAGGTTAACTTAAATTAATTTTGATTGTAAAATAAATTAAAACACATAAAAAATTTATATATTCATTTCTATTCAATCGCAATGCATAATCATAAGTCTAACTTTGTAACCTAACATTAACATATAAATTTACCCTATGAAATGTAAATAAAAGCAAAAATCTTGTAGTGGTAACGAACTTCGAGAACAACAGAATAAGTCGTAGGAGGCAATTATAATATATACTATGAATATCACCACTATCAATTAAAACGAATACCACAACTAATTACGTAAGAAAACAACATTTTAAGAACGCATGAAGATACAAGATTACAAGAAGTTTCGTGAACACGACAAGGTTTCCACCCCTAATTTTAAAGAGAACCATAACTTAAAAGCTTTATAAGCATTATTAGACAAATTTTTTTTTTTTTTTCTTCTTTCTTTTCTCTTTTTCTTAATATTTTGACCTTTTATAAGGTTCAGAGTCGAACCTTTAATAGGAGAGAGGGTAATGTAAGAACATTTATTACTATGTTCTTACCACTTATATTACACACGTTTTATTTCTATTTATTTAATTCGTAATACATATTAATTAGCATAGAGGGAGATGCTGATGTGACAATTCTACTCGTCTGTAGTCCGGAGCTACTGACGTCGAACTAACAAAGGGCAGTTGTGTTTGAGTGGCCGTTATAGACATAATTTTCAATATTATTACTTTCGTCTTATTTATATTATTTATAACTTTACTTGTTTTATTCAACGACCCGTCTATCGCCAATTGTCATCATAGCCAACCAACTCCGTCTCACTTGGATATACCTACTAACCAACTGTACTAGGATTCAGGTCAGACGTATTGTACATTACATATAACTTATATTTACTGAACATCTAAATATAACCTTACTTTGTCGTTGACATAAAACAATAGTCTAATTTTATTTAATAATCTATCCCCTGTAACTAAGGTACACGATTGCCTGTGTCTCCTTCAGGCAATTAAAACTCATTTAAGGAGATAGGGACGATATTTGAGCAGACGTCGGGTAGCTTACGATTCTTGGTTTTGACCAAGATCCTCAACTATTAAACTAAGCCCCTAACAACACGCTTGGGGTTGGGTTGGGTTTGCTTTAATTTTTATCTCATTTAGATTCAATAACTTCAATAAATATCAAAGATCCCATAATTTTAGTCGCCCCTTGTAAGAAGAAATTTCTTATTCGTATTAAAATTATTTTACTATATTTTAAGTTTTAGCTTCGATGCAAAGCTGAGAAGATATATTTTTGTGACTATCATTTATTTTCTCCGCTCTAACTTGACCTACTTTTTTCAACGATACGTCAAATTACTACAATTCGTATCTAGTTGAAGATATTACCTTCAAAAATTGAAAAAAAATTTCAATTTATCAATTAAACAGTTAGTTATTCCATGTTCTCATAAAGACAATTAAAATCATTCATTTCTAATGTTTTCAAAGTATTTATTGACGAATTAAGTTTGATATGATAGGTTTCAACTACAAAATTTAATCATTTTACTTTGTAATTTAATAATTTTTTTACTCTATTTGTGTGTGCTACTACTAGACTATAATATTACAATTTTTTTTGTAAAATGTTGCTATATAAATCATTTCTAAAAAAAATGATTGTTTGTTCTCCTGAATTAACAATTGATTTTTACAAATATAATCAAATTTTATAATACACTCAATTGAGTAAATCTTTTTAAAAATTTTGTTTTGATTGGTTCATTTAGTTAAAGTAAATCATTAAAATTAATTAAGTTCTCAATATTTCAATTGTAGAATCTTTTCAACAAACAACAAAAGTTCCTAGGAAATTATTACTATTACTTCTATTTAAGTTATCTATTACCATAAAAATGCAAAAAAAACATTGAGCTTTTCTGATAAATTTACAATAAATAGTAATTATAAAACTTTCTGACTGCATATTGATCTTAACGATACAATTTTTTTAATTGTCATAAAATTTTCTATTTAATTATGTCAATGTCAAACTTACCAATTGAGCTAAAAGTTATGGTAAAATAAATTTTTTTTTTTTATTATAAACATTTACAACAATCAACTTTAAACGATTAACAAAATAGGTTAAATATGTCATTTTCCTTATTTTTAACTTATTAATAATCAAATTAATATTAAATATTATATCAAATCAGTATTAATTTAAAACAATTTTTTTTGTTCTTAATTATTTTTTTTTATATGTAAAAACTATTTTTTAATAATATTAAAACTTAGAAGTTATAGAAAAAGTCTAATTGCACATTTTAAAACATCGCGAAAAGTTGATTTAGAATAGTATATTTTTGTTTCTGATGGAAGTTCCTTGTAGTCCAGTGTATAAAACTTATAACTTTGTTAATTGTTATAACTTTATCAAAAATGACCAAATCAGTATATTTTTTTTTATTTAGATGCATGTCTTTATCTATCATTTGGTTTTTTTTATAAATCTAACCCTTTACCTGCCCACAAGAGGGATTCAAAATATTAACTTTTTTTTTTTTAGTTAAAGTAAATCATTAAAATTAATTCAGTTCTGGATATTTCAATAGTAGAATCTTTTTAAATATCAAAAATTACTTAGAAATGATTACTATGATTTCTATTTAAGTGTTCTATTACGATAAAAATGCAAAAATATAATGAGTTTTCTGATAAATATACTGTAAATAGTAATTATAAATTTTCCTGACTGCATATTAATCTTAAAAATTACATTGTTTTAATTCTCATAAAATTTTCTATTTCATGATTTATTCTAGTTAACGAAGGAGTAATTTTGGCGAAGAACAGAAAAAATTCGAACCAAATTTTTTTTTTTTTTAAAGTAGGAAATTGGTGGATTATTCCAAAAGCAACATCAACTCTTATTTCTTTAATTATATCCTGATTAGTAGTTCTTTGATTTTAAAATATAATATATGAATAAATA
>NW_026100077.1:4173-4880 GCF_025091365.1 Daktulosphaira vitifoliae
AATATATACTAATTATAATTATTAAATTTAGTATGAAATTGATATTTAATATTGTAATTTAAACGGAGAAATTATAAAAATAATAAAGAAGTTATATTTTGCTTTACTTTTACGTGTATACAAATTTAAAGGGCTTGATACGATAATTATCAATAAAAACTGTTTGTTACTATAAATGAATGCACTGGACTTCAAGGAGCTTTCATCAGAAGCAAAAATATACTTTTCTAAATCAAATTTTTGCGTTGTTTTCAAATCTGCAATTAGACTTTATCTATCAGTTCTAATTTTTTATATTATTACTAATTACATATATAAAATAATAATTAAAAGAAAAAAAAATTTGTTTTCAAATTATTACTGATTTGATTTTTAATATGTTAAAAATAATCAGTCCAAATTTTCAATTTTAACCTATTTTTTTGGTTCTTTAAAGTTGATGTTTTATATTATAACTAATTACATATATAAAATAATTATATAAAATTGAATATATTACCATAACTTTTAGCTCAATTACAAGTTTAAAATTGACATCTAGGCCAGTCAACAAAAGAAAAATTGNGCTTTACTTTTACGTGTATAAAAATTTAAAGGGCTTGATAGAAAAAATTTCCAAAGAAATTTTGTTTTTTTAAAAGTTGAATTAAAATATGTATAATGACATACTAATAGTCCTCATTGATTGGAATTGAGCTTTTTTTTTA
>NW_026100077.1:4911-8556 GCF_025091365.1 Daktulosphaira vitifoliae
TTTTTTTTACAGCCTCTCAAAAGTCCAAAAATATGAGCTTTTTTAATTTTCTCAAAAAATATTTAACTTACAAAAAAAAGTTTCGTACAAAAGTTGTTTAAAAGACAATTATAAACAAAAAAATTATCTTATATTTTTTCATTTAAACAAATATTTTTCGAGTTACATTACATTTAATATGAGTACTAAAATTTATATTCCATTTTTTTCATTTTACGGTTACTTTTTATCATGTTATACTTACATTAGACACAATGTTATAAATGCATATGTGTGTATGTGTGAGTTTATTTATTTATTGTATCATTAAAGTGTAGTGTATATTAATATACAAGCGATAGAGTAGGTAATTGATTTGACACTATATTGTTTAAACCCAACTAAACGCTAACTTGTACATTCCCAAACAACAATCATATTATGTCAATTGCCACCAGAATTTCTGGTAATCTTTTCCTTTTTCTTTGCCTTAATTCCAACTACTTGGGGTCGGCTACCCTTATCCTAAGCTTCCACTTGACACGATCTCCCACATCTTCTACGCTCACATTAGCTGTCCTCAAATCGCATTCAATAGCATCCCTCCATCTCTTTTTTGGTCTTCCTCTATCTCTTCTTCCTTCAACATTCATTTCTATAACTGTTCTTACAGCTTTCGATTCTTCTTTCCTCATACCATGACTAAACAATCTAAGTCTATTTTCTGTCATCTTATCCACGATTGACGCAACACCTATACTTCCTCTTATATGCTCGTTCCTTATCCTATCTTCTCTAGTCACTCCACTCATCCAACTAAGCATTCTCATCTCTGCTACACTTATTCTCTGCTCTACTTTCTTATCAACCGCCCAAAACTATGAACCTTACATCATAGCTGGCCTGACAATTTCATACTAAATATAAAAACTATAATTAGTATTTATTCATATATTATATTTTAAAATCAAAGAACTACTAATCAGGATATAATTAAAGAAATAAGAGTTCNAGATATAATTAAAGAAATAAGAGTTGAAGTTGCCTTTGGAATAATCCACCAATTTCTCTAAATGAAACACTATCTACAGATTTGCATCGAAGCGTTTCTTATGATAGTGATTTTAATCACTGTCAGATATCATCTATACTTGTCCCATCTATGCATCGTCCACACTGTGCCTCGACCCCACTGCGCTACCGCTTTTTTTCTATATAGAAACGTAAGGTTTTACCTATCGTTCGGTATTTTTTTTTTATAAATTTGACCCTTTACCTGCCCACAGGGGGGATTTAAAATGACAAATTTTTCACTAAAAATTAACTTTTTCAACTTAACTTTTGAAAATATTCATGAAAGTCTGACACTTTTATATGTACCTAAAATTAAAGCTAATGTAATATACTTTAACTAGGCTCCACCTAGCTGAAGCTTCGCTACAAACCCTAATCAGCAGAATCAGCGTAACAAAAATATATTAAAAATGTTATTATTAATAAAATCAAAATAATTCAAAAAGAGAATATAGTAAATTGTATTGGGTATAAGGTTGACGTTTGAGGTATTCACTTTAGACCTATTAAAAAATTATTTTAGGAGGGTATTTAATATTTTTTACTTTGTTAAACATGTTATAGAATCATTTTTGCTAAAAATTAAAGTAATGATGAAAATAGGGATATTAGATCCTTATTTATTAGAAGTTGCCTAAAATAATATTGATAACGCTGTATCAATAGGGGCCCATATCTTACTTAAATACACAAAAATTATTAATATTCTAATTATAATAATTGTGTTTATATTATAGAATAATTTTAAAAAAAAAATCAGCAGGTTATTATACGTAAGACTATGTAAAAAATTTAATTTTGATAAAAATATTGGTAACTGCGATTTAACATTGGTAGCATAGTTATAGATGGTAGTCATAGATGAGTCCCAATTTAATCGATAAACTAATAGACTTATACATCGTAGATGAGAAAAAAAAGATTATTAATAATGTACTGTTCTGAAAATGAAAGTACAAACTTATATAATTATAACCATTTAGAAATTTATATATAACATATAATATTTCTCGATAAAATATAGTGCTATGTGCAAATCCAAAATAGTGTTCTATAAAAATACATATTACACCATATAATTAAGGTTCATAATAAACGTATGAGTAGAAATGAATCACTGCGCATTAAAAAACCATGCGCGTAGACTTGAGCTCGTAAAACGGTAAAAAATGAACTGATTGAATTGGTTTTTTTATCATATCTCAGGAATGTCATTGGGCGGGTCTGATGAAAATTTCAAACCTTAAGTCGTAAAACGCTTCAACCGTCGTCTCCTTATTTTAGTCCATTTGACGGTAGTATATTTTGTAACTGCTTTTTACTCTAAATTTTTATAGATAAATACGTAAGAAAATAGTAAGTTGGCTAATAATATCCAACCCAACCCAAACAGCTGATAATGATAGTTATGAGTAATTCGTATTCGATGAGCAAATATATATAGGCATTTGCCGGATATATATTTGTTATTACCACTTCTTCGGATCAAAAATAGTGTATTTTTTAAAGTAAAATACTTTAAAATATATTTAATTTACTTAAATTTAACTAACTGGATATAAATTAGTAATGGATCGAATCAGTAAATTTGAAAAATTTAATCCGTTCGAATAACCCAACATTTTCCGATATACAACTCAAATATTAAAAATTCCGAATATTTATTTTGTTGATATTATTTGATATTCGGATTTGAATATGCCATATTGGTATTAAATCTAATATGAAAAATAATAAATGGATCATGTATATTTATTATTCATCACTCAATTATTCGCAAAATAAATATAATATAAAAAATAAATTGTTTGTTTTTCAGTTTTATATATTTCATGATATATTAGCTACTGATTACTTTTTAGAATCATATCGTATGATTTAAAGGGGTGTTAATTTTTTCTTTATAAACGGAAACATACATATTTTAGTAGTTTATAAAATAAGTGTTAGTTAGTTTATAAGTGACGCCAAATATAAGTTACTTCCGAAATATTAGCCGAATATGTCGGATGCAAACAAGCATACCTTACATAGCTGAATACATTACCTGTAGATAAATCTCTAATTCAGATCTTGTTAAAAACATTTGAAATGTTTTATTTTTGTCATACAAAGATTGTGGTTCTATATTATCTGTAGATTTTTGAGATCGTACCAACGAATACGTCAGGCTGTCTTAATTATCACTAGACAGGATACCACATCGTCATTGCACCGCGGCCGTCGCACAGTTACAACCATGAAGAATAACATGAATACTATTCTAAGCTCTTGGTACTTAGGCCAGTCAACGAAGGAGTCATTTTAGCGAATGGCGGGAAAAATTCCCAACCAAAATTTTTTTTTTTTAAAAGTTGAATTAGGATATGTATAATGACATACTAAAAGTCCTCATCGATTGGACTTGAGCTTTTTTTTTTACAGCCTCGCAAAAATTAAAAAATATGAGCTTTTTTAATTTTCTCAAAAAACNATTAAAAAATATGAGCTTTTTTAATTTTCTCAAAAAACATTTAACTTACAAAAAAAAGTTTCGTATGAAAGTTGTTTAAAAGACAATTTTAAACAAAAAAGGTATCTTATATTTTTTCA
>NW_026100078.1:0-8554 GCF_025091365.1 Daktulosphaira vitifoliae
AAAAAAAAAAATCCCAAAATAAAAAATGACATTTTGCTCGGTACCATCGCTGTAGTGACAATAATCGTTTCCCGAACGCCCATTAGGACAATGGTGTATGTTCATCCAAATTAACTACTGTGTTTCATCTACACGGTTCATCGACGATTCGACATCGTCCGCGGTTATTATTGTGTACATGTGCCTATTTAAAACCATACTGCAATATGCACGCGCTAGTGGGTGGCGAATTCAACTCTAAAATCATATTTGAGCATTTAAAAGTTTAGGAGATCGCGTTCAACGGTCAAATTTTTTATGTTATCAATTTTAGTCGCAACCGAACACGAATTTGTCGCGTCTCACAAGTGGACGCGAAACGAATCCAACAAAAAATGATCGCCAAGGAGACCACACACGAGGAGTAATCTCTGCGGTCGGAAAAATTATAAGTACTACACTTCTGAGTTCGGACACGAGTGTTGTCATTACAAATCAAAGTCGCGCCGACGGTAATGACGTGTACTCGGTGTATTCTATTACAAGTAACATGTAATAATGTAATACTCATAAACGAGTCAACGGCGGTCATTGAAAATAACGGAAGCGACTCAATAATTGCGCTACTCGCATGTCTAATAAAAAACCGAAGCCAATCTCTACCGTGTCGTTGCACTCGACCGGCATCGACGCAAGTACGTTTGGAGACAACAATAACAGGAACAAAAACCGAAAGTGGTACGACGGTTTTTTTTTTTTTCAATAAATTTAATTTACTCGTAATTCGTATATTGCCGTTCGACTGCTATTATCGTAAACTGCAATAGCTGCTAAAAAGGAGATCGTGTACCTATGCAACGTGCGACTCACAAAGCCGATTTTAGTGTAATCGGTCGAGTCGTGGAAAAACAAAGTTCACGTACGAAGTAAAAAGTAGGTCGTGTGTTAAACGACAACACGGCCGACCACAGCAAAGTAAACAGACTCCTCGAGCTACCGCATAATTTATACGTCGCGTACTTAGTTCTGTACTCGAAGTAGTCGGTTGCGATACTTGGCGTCTGATTTTTTCACATTTTGTTGTTGCTGTCGATTGAGTCAATTTCAATTGACCATTTTTTTAAGCTTCGCGTGGCGTTATAATGTCCACACTCATTGCGACACATACAAGCGGATTAACGCGGTTCACGTCGATCGTTCTCTTTGGACATAAGTACGCGAATAAACTAATTAATTACATCGCCGTCCACTGCGAACGCCAACTGCAACTGTAAACGGTACTTTTTTTAAAAAAACTACAATTTTCCACTATTTTGGGTGTCTTAGCGCGGTTGTTCAGCTAGGCTATTTGCTGTTGGTCCATGGACGGTTAAGCATACGGGAGGTCTAACAGAGACACATACCTTGTCCTCTTACTGGATTCCCTCGGCCATAATGAGGTTGCGTCAGACTGTAAAAATCCTGTAAAATCGTAAGGTTATAGCCGACCCCGAGTGGTTGAGATAGAGAATAACGAAATGATGATGATAACAATTTTTTGATAATAATGATACGTTCTTGCACGCGGTCCTGTTTACGGGTCTCATTGTTGGCATGTGTTATTGTAACATGTATATAGTACGTACCTTGGCTCATGCTTATTGGTGTACACTTTTTTACGAGTTCGATTATGGTTATCTTTTTTTATTCGAGAAAATCGTATTCTGAGCGAAACGATATTTGCCCGTCGGTTTAATGCAACCGCCGCCGAACGATGAAACACAGTTCGTTTTCCAACCGATTGATTTTGGAGAGGCAACGACGACCTCGCCGTTGTAGATTACTTATCTAGACGAAGAAACGGCTATAACGATTCTTATAATGCCGACACGTAAAAATTATCGGTGGAAATTTTTTTATTAAAATTGGGCGCGTTCGATTGGACGTTGGTTCACACGGGTTACCCACTTAGGTTTTTGCGGTTCTGGTGAGAGTTAATCATTCCGCAAAATTATACCGAGTGCAGTCGATGCATTTATATACAGACTTACGGTGTTCCTGTTGAAGAATAGCGGACAACACATTGAGAACGTGTGAGATGCGAATCGCATACATAAAAGACGGTTTTGAATTATACCACTAATTTGTAGAAAATAAAAAAGCGCACACCTCTGTGCTTTTTTTTTTTTGTTGAAATGCGTCGTTTACGAAAACATAATCGTTTTTCGTGCTAACGATTATTATAATAACATTATAATGCATTATGTTGTACAGGTTAACCGGAGGAGGCGTGTAAAAACGTGAACGCGCATACCATTAATGATTTATTGAAATCGCATTTGAGTTTTAATGAGGACATTGAGTAAAAAAAAAAGTCGAAGAAAATACAACACAAATAGGTAAAACTAATCAATTCGAAATAAGTTTTTGTTACCACAAGTCGTTTTATTCTAATTGCTAATATTTATACTGTGATAACTTGACCGGAAAGTATAGCTAATTGAAACTAAAAAAGATAAAATGTAACGTGGGTAACGCGAAAAAGAGTTTTAAGTATCGTCTGAATAACAAATAAAAATCTAGTTCATGTTTCCAGATACTATTTTCCTGCGTTGCGTCCCGGTGACATTTCAAGAAGTATAAGAGACATTTATGAATTAACTACTCAAATTTTTTTTTATAATGAGTAAAGTCAAAGAGGATAAACCTCCCGCGTTCATAAAGAATATTATAAAACGCGCTGTTTTAGAATACTGATAATAACCAAGCTGATGAAATACAAGTAAAATTAAAAATATTCTGGATATATTAGAAAAACTTGATGAACTAAAAGAAGAAAACACATTTGGAGAAATGAAAATGTAATACAATAAAAACGAAGTCATCAATGATTATTATATATCAAAACACATTAAATCGAATGACAAAACAATAAAATCGCTGTAGTCAAATAACTTCCATCTAAACACAAATGTTAAGTATTTGTTTAAAACGCGTAGAAGATATAAGGAAAATGATCAAGAATGGTTTAAAATTTACAAAACCTATTTAGCGTGTAAAATTAATGACATGGTACTTGGAGCCGTCCCTATAACGTTCGAGAGGAGTGTCAGACGTCCCTAATTAAAATTAATCATTTTAGTAGGATTTTTTTTAATATATTAAAAAAAGGTTGCACAATTTAAAAAAAAAATGTTGTATCGTCAAAAATTAATTTTTCATTCCCTCATATTTATTGCTTTAAATACCATTGGTATTGTGTCTTCTTAGCCACATACCACGTTATCTAATACTGAAATTACTATTTTAATGATTACACACTATTAAATAATTTGCACTAGTAAAAGTAACGATAGCTGTTTTAATGAACCATAACGCATTTGTAGTTGAAAGTTATCAAAGCAGCAAAAATCGTGACAATTCAAACGGAAACGTCAAGAAAAACGAAAGTTGATTAATGAAAACAAAATAAGTAATGATAGACAAATATGAGTTTTATTGTTGAGATTATCATCGAAATTCAAACATATTTAACTGTAATTGCTCATTTATTAAATCACATATATAAAAAAATATTTTGTGTCGTGTGAATTTGTTTTGAAGCCTAACAATGAGGTTTTAATTATTAGTCATGATGATTACCAAATTTTTCATTTTCAATTCAATAAAAAATAATTTTAATTAAGAAAACAATGAACGAAGAAAATATCAGAAAGATTTGATGATTCCGAAATTAATGCAAAAGAACGTTGTTATAAAAAATCGACATATGTAATAGGTATTGTGCATTTAATTTAATCGAAAATACTTAATTTATACATTTATATCATCCATAAGGATGATGCAGTTAAGTTCGGTTTTACTTAATCTCTGTGAACAAGTTTTCTTAGAAATTTCATTAGAAACTAGACTGGTCATATTACATGTTTATAACTAAAATTATGAACATATTGTACGGTATACTGTAAATAACACGCCCCATATACTGTATAGTTATTAAAACTATAACCATTTTTAACGCTCGATGATGAATACCTAAGAATTCTTAATATCTGTTCGTGGAGTTATTGATTATTATCGATTTGACGATAAATGTGAACAGAAGATCAGCGAACCGCTTAACTAATCATTAGCAGTTGCAAACTATAAACGGGCAATTGGTTCAAAATGTATCGCATAAATGAATTCAATTGCCGACGCTATTTAAAAATTTCTTTCTAGTGAACATTAGCAAAATCAAGACAATGCTCTTTTCAAAGATATCTTTGACAGTTAAGAAAACTTCAACGGTTCCCACTATAACAAGCAAATGGATGTTACTTTTTATATTATAAAATCACATAAACGAGAGTAATTGAAATTCTAAAATGAACCGTTTGTCACATAAAACGTCTCAAAGATCATTTACTTTCATACCGGGTGAAGGTCTCACATAATGTTATATTTTCATGTGACATTTAATATGGTACTATTGATTACACTTGAGCGTTTCATCTTAGTGCTCAACGACCATAAAAACTTATTGCTCGACAAAGTTCAAGTACCTACCGCAGTATTTTGGGGTCAGACGGATAATAACCAGACAAGTATCAAAATATAGTAATATTACATTAATTCGAAACTTAAAGGGTATGTTAATTCATAGCAATTTAGATTCGTGATATTTCGATTAAAATGTTATGTTTGTGACAATCTTTAAAACAGCGATTACCTAACATGATCATCATACTTAGAAGGGAACAAAAAGTAACTGGTATAAATCAATTTCGGTACAACTGCAGGCTTAGTAAAAACTCCTCGTCAGATTTTTCTATTAATAGTAAGTTATAAATGATTAGTATTTAATTTCGCCGTAAGTCGTCGAGTAAATTAAACGAAGATAAAATGCGCAACGGTAAAGTCGACGTCCGGGACGTGAGTCCAAATGTAATATTAAGAAAAAAAGCTGTGAGCAACGATAAAATCGTTTATTACTTTTTTTGCCGGTTGTTACCGTCGAATACAATCTTTGGCGGAATGCAAGAGAGAAACAAAAAAAAAAAGAGGACGGACAAATATGTTATTTTAATCCATTTCGGACAAGAAACGTGCCACGATTGCGATCACCGATGGCTTCAAACGAGGCATTAGCTAGTAAATATCTGACGACTACTCTGAGCGTCGTGTACGTGACGTGTTGTATTATTAAGATGCTTAATCGAAATTTATTAGCTTATTTACGAAAAATCCGGGAAACGATCAACGCTGTAATAAAGAGGTTCTGCTGCGAACGGGAAGCGCATAGACGTCAAGAAAACAACGAAAAACAAGTTTGCACTTGAATGAGAACGTACGGTCAACTCCTAAAGTCCGAAAATGACTGTTTTTTAGGAGTGATTTTTTATATTTATAGCGTTAAATGCTATTTGAGTGTTTCGGGGCAAATAAAATATGAAAACCGATATGGTCGACGTCGTTTGTCGAACGATTCGCGTGGACGTTAACATAGAAAACAGTCCTTTTCTCCGAACACCATTCGGTTCGTTCGTCTCTAATACGAGTGCACCGATCTCCCGGAGGCATTACCGGAAGAATAGACACACAGTCCTATACTAGCCGAAAATGTAATATTAAATTACACATAGGAAACACGGTAATATCTACAGGTGTATTACAAGAGAGAACGCTCAATTAGCGTTACTATTGACGCGTTAATGGTTTTACGCGCTTGTAAGATAATGTGATTTAATAGCAATAAGTTAATAACAAATCACGTTGCCTACATTGCCATTGGTTTTTCCCGCGACCACACGAAAAAAGCGTCGCTCGAGGGCTAAACGCGGACGGAATGTGAAAATAATACTATTCAAAGGAACAAATCGTGCCGACCACTACAGTAGTGGACTGCATCTGTCCGTTTTCTCAAAGTATCCATAACTCAAAAATTGACTATAATTACCAATCGGAGACTTTTGTGTCTACCATATAAGCGCGCGAGATCCCATTACGCCCAATGAGTCGACTGGTCGCTTTATCCGCTCGCTTTCGATCAGTTAATTATGACACATCGAGACACTAAACGTATTTGAGTTAAATCATGACGCGACCGAACTCGAATTTCAAAAACTCGGCGAAATCTGTTGTATGCATTCGCTTTTTATAGTCCGGTGAACTCTTTAGGATCGACACAAATAAATTGCACCCTCGTGTTGTGTAACTGCGCACGTTACCAGTTTTGACAGTTGGCGTACTGTGAAATTCCATCTTACTATGACAACATTCAGGCTCGGCGAACTTGTAGATGTGGCCACGTGTGCCACGTCCCCTATGCCTCGTTTTAACCTTACCACATTCGTACCCACCGCATGGTCGTATCATTCACATGGGCCTCCTTATCGCTCAATCAGATGCATTGTACAACAATAACTTGATGAAATATCTTTTGGTGGCCCCGCCGTTCATAGCGCATGCGGCCGTCTGGCCACGTATCGGTTCGGACCATCGGTATGCCACTGACTGCATTATTGTGGCGACTATTGTAAAGTTGCGCAACTCTTTGTCACAGGCGGTACTTATCTGCGTGCCGTCTCGTTAGGGCCGACGTACAATCGGCCGCGATAATGTCTGACCGTCAAGTCGCTCGGGTCAAAACTATTATGAATAATATTGCGTTAAGCAACGAGGTTAAGAGGTTAGAGAGCACGTGCGCTCATAAAGTGACTAATATCGTCATTCATATTATTCCTAACAATGTGATGATTAGCATGTGCGACGAAAACAATACGTCGATTGGTGACACACGTGAAAACGAACCAACGTCACTTTTATTGTTCTAAGAGCCAATCGCGCGGCCAATTTGTAAAATCAACTAAATTTACTCCAATATCTAAATAAAGTAAAAAGCTTTTAATGAATGAATCAGTTGTCGCTTTTTTTTTTACTTTAGGCAAAAGGGGTTTCAATAAAATTAGTTAATAAAAATAAATATGCCAAGTACGTATTGGCGAAACGCTTTATTTATAATTAAAAAAAAAAAATACTTCATCTCAAACGAGTGTTTAAAATGTTTTAATGTCCTTAAGCGTTCGTGGAAATAATCTAAAACCATACGAATACGATTATTCGTAATTATAATTAATGGAATTCAATTAAAAATAAATTCTGTGGTTTTATACCATTGCCATTGTAGACTTTAATTGCCGCAAGTCGAAAATCAAAGTCATAAAGATCTAAATCAACTGTTCAAGTGTTTGATAAAATATTATTTATTTTCATTATCACAGCGCTCTATAATTTTCTAATGCAAACTGGACCTTAGTTACGGTAACTTATGAAAAAATGTCAAGTTTTTTATTTATTATAGCCAAAATCAATATCTTTAACGCAAACAGCTCAGGGCGACCGTATTATATCGGTAATTCAATTACAACCACGTCCTAACTACTGATGTATAGCGCGGCCGACTGACCCTAGTGCAGTGTTTCTCAATAAATAATAATTCGATTATTTTATAATTGTATACAATGTTAAATCTGATAAAGTTGTTTAGGCTATGGAAATACAAGACAAGTTTGTAAGTTCTTCGAAAAGTATTCATAACATATATGTGGTAAATTTATAAAAAAATATAGTAATATCTTAAGATGTTAAATGGTAAATTATAATAAATAATTATTATGGCTCTGGTTATAAAAAAAAAGTGTTTTCTTTTTTTACCAACGCGAATAAGATTATTTCAATTAATAAAATCTAAGTTAATTAAAAAATAAATGTTAATTTATAGATTTTAGAATAACTTTCAAATACAAAGATATTTGTAAAAAATTATTTTTTACACTTATAGAAGGTTCATAATTTTGAAATACAAAAAAACAATTTGATAAGTGTACCGTTCATACAAACTAATCGACTTTATTTCAACACTTAATAATTGTTAGTCTAATTTAGATGGTTTAAAGTAATTTAAAATATATAAATTTAGCCATCGGTGTAGTAGTGTGTTTATTAATTTTATTAATCATTTTGGGCTATGATATATTGTTGTTAGTTCAAGTGATTTGCCAAAGGCCAGAGTTATACAGGACATGCTGCAAACGACGGTTTAATATAATAACTAAATTAAAAATTCTTTAAGGAATTCTACTTTAGTTGCTAATACATGAACGCCAAAAACAAACCGGTCGCGGCTACAGCAGAGGACTTTGTTTGATCAAGTGGCACCTCGTTCGATTCAGTTATGAACGTCACTTAAAATAAAATGAACCGTAATCGTGAAGGAAGTAATTTTCTGGACACAGAAACAATAGAATATCAATCTATATTGATGTATCGGTAAAAAATAAACGTGCAATCGGTTAATAACGTTTAGTCAACTATTTTATTTCGTGACAAAAAAACAATAAACAAACAAAATAAAGACATTGAATCTGACACGACACATATTGCCGTACTATTAATTCCACTGCGGCACGCTCACATTGTAAAATTACAGTAATTCTCGTAGTATACATGTGCGTTTTAATACATTCATGTTGTTATAATTAATCTGTCTTTGATGAAGACTTCACTCTGATATGGACATAGGTCTCTGACGCTTCAAGTTACTACGGTAATTCCA